>NC_092211.1:34401082-34467148 GCF_043381705.1 Parasteatoda tepidariorum
ATGCTTATAAATATTTATACAACATTGTCAATTTTAATCAATCTGGATAGTGCCAGAATCATCAAATTTAAAAATATTTAAAAAAGAGGGCGGAAAATGCCTCCTGATCGTACATTTTAAGGGTTACAAAATGGAGCTGTTAATTTTCCTTCCTCGCCATATATATATATAAATAAATAAATACAAGAAAGCACGAAGAAAGTTAAGAAAAACAATAAGTTTCATTTATTGCGCTTTTGCTGCAAGTAAACAGAACTCATTAGATAAGTTCAAAATGAAGATAAAACAAAGAAAAAGTACAGACATATTAAAAAAAGGGGGGGAATAATAAGTAAAAAAATAACAAACAACAGTCAAACAACAGTTTAAAAAAGAAAAAGGATGAAATTTTATTTAGAAAAACCGGAAAAGAGATATAATCTTTTCATCAGCCCACACGATTATATCCGCAATACAGAGTGCTTCCTGATATTGTATCAATAAAGCCAAAGCAAAATATATATTAATACAATAGTGTGAGGAGCACTCAAAAATTTTTTTACAAAAATTACAACAAATAAAATAGGACACAAAAGGTAAAAATAAGTAAAAATAACATGTAAAAACGGAAAATAAAATAAAAGAACAAGGAAAAACAGTATAAAAAATGGACTATAAAGCGAGTAGCAAAATCGGATCTACTGACATGGACGGGAAATTTTTCAAGAATGATTTAAAAATGTTTTCGCAGAAAGATTGCCAGATTACAAAATATGAAAACAAAAAGGCAAATTTAGTGTAAATAGAGGGTTTTAAAGTGCCGTTCTTACTGCACTGCTGAAGTGATTTGTTATTCTGTGCATTGATTTGTTAGCGCACATCCATTTCGGGCCCATCCTTGGTAACTAACAAATCAATGCACTGAATAACAAATTACTTCAGCAGTGCAGTTATTTTTACTTATTTCTACTTTTTGTGTTCTATTTTATTTGTTGTAATTTTTATAAAAAATTTTTTTGAGTGCTCCTCACACTATTGTATTAATATATATATTGCTTTGGCTTTATTGATACAATATCAGCAAGCACTCTGTTTTGCGGATATAATCGTGTGGACTGATGAAAAGATTATATCTTTTTTTCCGGTTTTTTTAAATAAAATTTCATCCTTTTTTTTCTTCCTTCTTTTCTTTTTTTTATATGTTGTTTGTGTTCATAACATTTTGAACAACCTTGTTGCAGCTAACGGGATGGACGACTAAAAATTTCTTATTTAGAACATTAAGAAGGTTTTAATTTTTCTTATCTCAATTTTAGCAATTGGTGCTAAGGTAGATCCGAGAGAGTCGAAATTTTTAGGAGAGAAACTTGATTGAGCAATCAAAGAACACATAGAAAGTTACCTGACAGACGAATTGTTTTGCTAGAAATCTGTTTCGAGACTTTTTCAGGAGAACAATCAAATGAAATTAACTGAAATAAATTCCAACTAACCAAAAATTTGATTCGCCCTGAATAAAGAATTGCCGATTTCGAGAGGACGAGAACAGGAGGCGAGGAATGTCAGAGAAGAGATAACTTAACGTGAGCTATTCTATGACGTTATGAAAAAAGAGAGAAAAAAAAATTCGAGTCATGGCTCATGCGATCAAATCACTATGATTCACCCAAAACACAGGGGATATCTGAAGGGACCGGTAACGAAATGACTTAAAAAACTAATTCCCTGACCCATTACATTGGTTTGAAGTGACTAATCTTGATTGAGGTTAATAAAGGAAACACCTATTAAAAAGCTCAATAAGGAAAATTTAGCATAAAATTTTATGTGCAAAGAGTCGAAAATAGAAATCCATATGAGGTCGATGGTAAGCTTAGGAAAGAGAAACTGATTTAACATATTTACAACCAAAACGAAGAGCTAGCAAATGTGACAATCATGGTTCCAGTTTTCGATAGGTGGGGGAAAGGCGGACTACCAACGGCGTACTAATAGAAGATCAGCAGCACTTCGAAATCATTGTTCAAGAATATTATGCTTGGATGGAATCGTTGCTCGCGAGTCTCATTTGCTCGTCGCAGATATCATCATTGTGGTCGCAGATATCAATAGATAACAGTGTGTACTGAGGTTCATATGCAAATGTATTCACCTGTTGCTTACATTAAATGTTTTATTCGTACATTGTTACCATTGAAGTCTTATCAAAAAATTTATTCCGATGAATTTAATTGAATATCATAAATTTTTATTAATGTAATATAAATTTGTTTTATTTACCTTTTTCTACAAATAATAATTGCTAATGTTAAGTATTACAGAAATTAAGCAGCAAGCATAAAAGTTCTGTACAGAATATATTCGATAATTTATGCAATATATATAAGAAAAATGAGGTAATAATTATCAGAAGTAAATTTGTAAGAGTTCTTCGACAAATATTGTGAATAATTTTATTTTCATTTCTCTCAAATTTAAAACTTTAACTTTAAACATCATAAAAAATATGAAACATAAATAAATAGCGGAGATTTAAAAATCATTACATGTAGAGCTGTTTTTGGAAAAAAATCAGTGGACTAAGTAAAAACTTCTAAAAAAAAGAAAACGATTAACAAGTTTTAATTTAAATATTTAATGAGAGGACTGAGATTGTGATTTTTGAAAGTTCCTTATACTGAGGTTCGAAGTGATATGTACTTATTTTAAGGAATGAGACTAAATGCTGGTCTGTTAGTCTACTTCTGGAATGATTTATTCTATGGTTCACAGTTGAAAACACTTCTTCACATATATAAGATGAAGCAAACTTAACACTGATTTTCAGAGGAAACTAGCTTCAGGTGATGATTCATAAAACTCCAACTTTGGCATATTTAAAAGCAACTGCTTCAGATGATTGTTAGATAGCAACTCAATTTTTCAACCTGCAAATTTGACCGCACTGTTTCACAATTTAAGTTGAAACGCATGGTAAAAGTATCTAATTCTGTTTGAATGGCACTGAAATCTGTGAAGTACAATCTACCTGTATGTATGTCGTGTATTCCGTATGTCTGCCCCTCGAGTAAGACAAACGCTCATTCGCCTCCAATCTGCGGTTTTCTATAAAGAACTCACTTTCAACATTTTACCAATTGAAGCTGTCTGTGCTAGCTATCAATTTATGTTTTGTAGAACAAAAGTAGAGAAAGTAAAAAGGTCACCAGTACTTTGTTAAAAAGAAAGAACAAAAATAGATAGGAGGCCGGATAAAACTTTTCGACGGGCCAGAGTTAGCCCGCGGGCCGTAGTTTGTCCATCCTTGAACTAGGACGTTACAATATTACGTTTATTTTTCGATCAAAATAACAAAAATTATACATTTAGCAAGAAAGAAGTTCATTCTTATTTTTTCATTTGTCTTAAAAAGCAGAAGAAATAAATACAGTAATTGTTGCAAAACAGCAATTAAAATAATCCATTACAGTAATAATCTTAATTAAAAGTTACAAATGTCTCCCTATTTTCAAACTTGCAAGTGTTATAAAAATTATAAATCTCAGTATATTTTTTATTAAGCAAACGATGCGGTTATTAATAAATTAAAGATAAGTATGATAAAATCTTAATCACAAAAAAGAATTACTTTAAACTGCGATGAATTGCTTCATTTTATTTTAAAGAATTATTCTATATGTTAGGCGGTGACAAATTTGTCAAAAAAAAGTCCTTTGCAACTTAAAAAATCTTTCTTTTCTACGAAGTTTAGAAAAAAAGTGCGTTTTAATCTTCAAACACTTTTATCATTTCCAATTTTAAAGTAAGTTACTTAGAACATATTAAATCGTGAAAAATTAACGCCCAACGCAATGAATGAATAAGGAAGTTTATAAATAAATTTAAAAAGATATGTTTTCAAAAGTAATTACTTTTATTTTTTTTCGGTGATCGCCCATGTACCGATTGAAAACAAAAGCAATAAAAAGTTACGTCAGATAACACTAAAACATCTATCGATTTCTAGTTTTTGTTGCCTCACTTAAATGCTTCATCCATGCTAGTTTTATTATAATTATCTTGATACAGAATCCACGAGACGAAATTGCATTTTTGCTGATATTATACGCGATTCCATTAAGTTAAATCGATAGCATTTATGGATCATAAAAATAGTCGTATTTAGGTATAAAGTTTTCAGAATTCTCGTAAAAAAACTTCGAAATGATGCAGTTATAAAAAATGAACTTTCGCCAATCGGCGTTATTAATCAAGAAGTAAAAAGTTAGCTGAAAAATGTCTGACATTTTTAACACTAGTTTTTTTTATGCTTTCTATTTTATTGAAGTAACCTTTCAATATATTGCTTGAAAAGATATTTTGATTCTGTCCTTTTGAACTAAATTTTTTTTTAATAAGAAACTTCAATAAGACTTATTATCGCTCTTGATATTTTACTTTGAAAATCCGTTAAGCATTACTCTTTTTTATTTTTTTTAATGAAAAGCATTAATCAAAAAAAAAAAAACTAATTGATGGTCGAAATCTGATTGACTTTTTAATGCTAATTTTTTTTTCAATCTTGCATTGCAGTCACAGAAAGATATCAACAGCGTAATACGGGTGAGTTGTTTTGTATAAAATGACAGTATTTCTAATTTAAACACGTATTTTCCGTACTGCAAATAATTTATTTTTTCTCAAAAATTTTATTAATTGAATTTAATAATTAATATCCTACATATCTTTAAAATTAAGAAAAATGTACCACAGACAGATTTTGTTTCCTTCCATTCAGCTTATATGATTGATACCTCACTCCTTTAAAATCTCAAAAATCCTTAATTGTTTAAAAATTGTACACTCATAGCAATTTCTCAGAAAAAAATGGTTGGATAACAATTTATTTAATTGCTATTTTACCATATTCAAACAAAACAGTCAAATAATCATGCAAAGATGGTATTCCAGCTGTTAACAGTTAAAAAAAAGTTTACTGAAAACTTTCACATAACACGGTTAAACATCCAGAATTTTATCTCACCAACTAGGGCTACAAAAAAATAAAAACATTTAGGTCCTTGCAGATGGGTACATATTATAACCGAGAGAGCTAGTTTGTCAATCTCATGACGGACATTATTAATCCATGCCGCGGTTCCAGCATGGACTTGACGCCGCGGGCACATTTCTCATGACGGAGGTTCCAGTTCCAGTGTTAACACTACAATATTATCTCCATTCCTTCCAACACATGACGAACTTCCAGTGCCCTGCACTCCCCAATTTGTGACACTCGGCTTTTAGAATACGATACTTTTATTCATGCTTAGATGATAGCACCGAAAAGCTGCTAATTAATCTCCAATGTTCTATCAAACTTCTTTTTTACTATTTTGAAACCATATTAGTTGTAAATGGTTGCAACACCATACAATTTTGTATTCAAAGTTTTTTTAACCATTCTAGTTGAATATGGATTCCAATGGGTAAATGTAAGTATTGTTGTTTACCGTAAACGTTATGTCTAATTAGATGGACAGACTGCTGCATGTAACTTCACCATAATTTGTTAATGAAAATTCCATTAGTGTAGAAAAAAATGCGCTGAACAAATTTCCAATTTTCAAATTAAGTTACGAGTCATTTATTCAGCGCTATTATGAAAGTAATACTTTTATAATAAATGTAGCATTTTTCTTTGATAAAGGTTACTACTGGTGATAACAAGTTGTTCTGCCATGTCTTAATTCCAAAAAAAAAATCCTATTTTTACAGCATTAATGTAGGTAAATAATGTTGTTTACCCTAAACTTTATTTTTAATTAGATGGACAAACTGTTGCATGCAATTTTACCACAATTTGTGAATGAAAATTCCAACAGTGTAGAAAAAAATACGCTGATCAAATTTCCAATTTTCAAATTAAGTTACGAGTCATTTATTCAGAGCTATTATGAAAGTAATACTTTTATAATAAATGTAGCATTTTTCTTTGATAAAGGTTACTACTGGTGATAACAAGTTGTTCTGCTATGTCTTAATTCCAAAAAAAGAATCGTATTTTTATAGCATTAATGTAGGCAAGGAGAACATTTGTACTTAACCAATGATAATTTTCAACCTTATAATTAAATTCACCTTTATTTTATCTCGTGTGTCTTGTACTCTCACGTTTTAGTGTGGTATAATATATATGCCACCGTGAATAACCGAGATCAAGATAATGTCGACTTTCACCGGTGAAATGTCAACAATCACATAGTCGCTTTGGTGAATGTCCAAAATATTTGTTTCATCCGATTTGCTATTAATTTATGCGTAGATATTATTATATTTATTCGATATATTAATATCTGCTGAGGACTGATGAAGAGAAACATGAGTGATTGGAGAACCGGTTAAATGCATACAGGGTACAGTGGCACTTGGCCTTAATAAACATTGATGTAGAGCATACCGGGCAAAATGTATACCAGGCAGTGGCACTTAACTAGACCTAGTATAAGTTTCAGACATTTACCAAAGCGACTATATGACTATCAACATTCGCCGGTGGAAGTCAACCACCCCCAGTACCTGAATGTATGCCTCATTGTTCCCATGTTTCGGATTTTATAAATTTCAATACAAAGTTTTATTGAAATTTAGTACATTGAAGAAAAGATTTAAAATCGTCTAAGCTGAGGCTTAAAGATTTTAAAATCTAGTATGTTAAGCCTACGTCACATTTCGTATTATTGTAGTAAGTGATAGTGCTTGGCTTCTACTCTGTGCAATCGTTTGCAAACAATTTCGCAGGAATACTATTTAAAATTATGTTATTATTTCTCTTTTGCACCCATAAGATAAGTATTTAGTTTTAATTTTGCGGTTCAAAAGATGAATGTCAATTCGGAGAATTGACATTAAAATTGGAAGGACATTTTCTCTTGTTCAAACGTAATATCTCTGTAACGCAGGGTTTTTTTTACGAAACAAAATTCATCGGCAAAGTTTTACTAAGGCAAATACGGTACTTCAGCCACGCCTGGAGTTTTAGTAAGATACCATAATTCGAATACTACACTTTTCCCATGTCGTAATTCATTTGCCCGTTTTTTGATTTTTAAAACAAAATTGGACAGTTAAAAAAACTTTTTTTAGGAACTTTATATCAATTAATACATTTTATTATGAATACATTTTCATTATTATTGACAAGACAATAACTGTTCTCTTACAATATTATCTCATTCAGGATTATTAAAAAAAACATAAATCCTGATAATCAGCATGAACTTAGTATCGTTTAGATGCAATAATGCAATATTTCAATCGAAACGAAGTTGCTTAGTAAACTAAGTTACTTCGGTAATCGACACAATATAATTTCATGAAAAATGTTGCGCATGATATTATTTAACACGGTGGACCTTAATTTCTGTTCAAAAATTCATCTTCATAATGTTTGCAGTTCTTCAAAATGAAGAATATATGTAAAATTTCAAAAATGAACGTTTTTCTTATAGGGGCAAAAAGGACCATTTTTGGCTGTTCTAAGTATTTCCATAAATATTTATTTTACTAATTACTAGAAAGGCGTGAATTTTTAAAAGATTATATTTAGAAACAATTTAGGAAAAAAAATATGCGCTTCAAAGGTCACGTGTATCTGAAAATGACATAAAAAATTGTAAAATATGATCAAATTTAACGGAGTTTCTAGTTATAAATGTGAAAAATATTTAAAATGAATTTTTATAGGCATTTTTTTACCTGAGTTTATACGAATATCTTTTAATGCATATTTATAATTTGAAATATAAAACAAAGTACCGTGTATAATACGTTATTTGCTTAAAACATTAAAAAATCAATATTTTGCACCAAGTTATTTTTCAAAGATACTTGTTAATATAATGAAACTAATATTTATTATAGTAAATTATTATCAATATTATTACTAACATTAGAAATGTTTATCTGAGTTAAGACTACATCTGAAGTATAGCTTAAAGTTTCTTCAAAAAGTGCTGAAAAATATTTTTTTTTATACTAGTTGCATTTTTTTCCTCAGTTATCAGACTTAAACAGCTATTTAAAATATTTCTTCGAAAGAATATTGAGCCTATGCATAATCTAATTAAAGAAGCTGCATCCAATGTTTGTTTTGCTTATAATCTTTACATCCTCCACAAAATAATTTTTGTTTGAAAGTATATTTTTAAGTTTTTTTCGAAGTTTTTTTCGATGCTCAATGTTATTTTGTTGAAAAAGAAATGCTTTGTTTATAAACATGTTTACGAGAAAGCTTTTATCCTCATCAAATGTAATTTTTTTTTTCGAAAAATGAGACAATTTTATTTTGTTTATCAATACATTAAGAAGAAAACAGGAGAAAAAAAACTGCACAATAAGCACATATAAAAATTTATCATCGAGTTACCATATTCTCCGAATAATAGAGTTTTTCTCATGTTTTATTTTTCAAGCTAAGATATATGTTTATCTTCTTGCTGAAAGTTTCTGAAAAGATACCTAAACAAAACAGTATTTCAAAAATATTGTTTTTAAAAATACGTGTGCAGTGATGATTTAAATGAGTAATATTGAAATACTTACTCATTTCGTCTAGAAAATTTAAGAAAAATTTTATTCAAATATAAGAATATAAGGCTTAAGCCGAACACTTTGAACTCTATTCTTTTCACTAAATAATATTAATAATATTTATAACTATTATTACACAAATGATATTACGTTATTATTATTATTATTTCACTTAAATATTATTAACGGCATATTGCATAATCCTTAGAATGCAATTTAACTATAAAAGTTATTTAAATTTCTTAAATTTTCCAAAAAATTTAAAAATTATGTTTGAAAAATCATGATTCCAGTGCTTTTTGCTTACAAAGGCTGCAAAATAGCCTGAAAGTAAAACAAGTATTTTTATTCAAGATTGAAACACAGTAAAGTATTGAATAACATTGTAAGAAAGTTTCAGCAAGAATATTTATTATATTTTTGAGTAATAATGTTTACTGTAAGTTGAGTTGCAATAAAAAGAAATTATAAAAAAAGTTTAACAAAATTTTTTTTCACGTTTCAAATATGCATCATATTTTCATTCTTAGCTCTTCATACAATTATTTCATTAATTATTACATCAGCTAATAATCTAGAAGTGGAAAATGACAGAGTTTTAAACAATAAAAATTTAATAGTTACTTTTAATATGCAATTAATAAACAGCCGATAGTTTAATAAAATCTGAACATTTCTACGTAAGCAGATACTCATTTTTCTTTACACCTGAAACATATAATTAGTATTATGGAATTCATAACAATAAATGCTTCTGATTTTGTAAAAAAAAAGATGTCTGCATTTTAAATGTCGTAAATAGATATTAAGTATTTTGCAATATTCTTAAAAGTGCTCACCCCTCAGTTAAGGAGATAATATACAGTAAACGTTTAAGTACGATGGAAAAAAAAGCAATATAACAAGACTCTTGCAATGCTACAAGAAATAAATTACTGAGCAAAACGAAAAAGGAAATACGTTTTCAAGCTAATGTAATTAAAATATACTATACATAAATTGACTATCTATTTTTCAACATCACTAGATGTAGATACTATGGCTTTAAAAAATTTATAAAATCTAAACAAATAAGTTTCAAGACAATAATACATATTCAGACTACTCTTACAAAACCTATAATATTGCAATATAAAGAATGCCTGCCATTAACAGATGCAGATTAAGACAAGCTTTTAATATTTGAAATAAAAAGTCTCAGAAAAATAATTCCCCTAATTATATAAAATAACAGAAGGATAATTTGACTTAACCAGTCGAGCGATCTAACATTGCCCGAAACATCAAATTTCATCTTATTAGATGACTAAAGTATATTTTATGGTTTGACAACTCAAACCCAAATAAAAATATGACCCTTCCATGAGTATTCAGAAGATGCCGAAAGAGAAGAAACTTTAAACAAGATAGTTGGGTTGCGTAAGAATAAATCTTAAAATACAGGAGATGGATAAAATAATGGAAACACTTCGATACTATTACATTTCTTCATATTTCTGAAGAAATACTTTAAGAACCATATTGTAACTTCAGAAATGTAATTGTAATTTAGAATGCGATTTCTCATACTTGTCAATGAACTTTAAAGCTAGCTTTCAGACGTATGAGGGTACTAAATTACAAATGGGAAATAGTGCTTTTGAATAATTGCACAAAATTCTGTAAGCCTAGATTTAATATTTATGGAAAAATGGACATTTTTATAAATAACGAATTTTTTTGTCGTAGTTTTTTTTTTGCTACAACTTTAAAAATATTCAATAGATTTCAGAGCAATTTAAATTTAATTACCAATTTCTTTGCTTTAAAATTTGAAAAGAAATTCGTTGAAAACTTTGTAATATGTAGGTAATTAAAATAATTGGTTTATACTGCGCATGCGCGGAAAAAATTCCTTTTTTTCATACTTTTTGAGAGATTTGTACTTTTTAATAGAAACTCAAAAGGAAATGATAAGATGTTTTCTGCAAGTATTTTATTTTGTATAACAGGACAAAATTAAATTAACATGATAATGTCTTACAATAAACAATCGCACACCAAAATAATATTGTACAAGGAAAGAAAAAGTGCGGAAGAAAGGATATTTATAGGGAAAAAATGTCAGTGTCACTCCTAATAATGCCGGTGTCATTTTTAATGATCTTGTTTGATAGTACAAATAAAATTTACGAAAAGCCCCGCATCATTTTGAACTCTCTTCTTAAAAGTACGAAAGATACTTAGTAAATTGCTTGGAACTCTTTAAATTTTTAAGATATTCAAATCGGAATTTCTATATTAGTTGCCAAATACGATTCACTATGAAATTAGGGAAAAATAAATTTTTATTTTTCCCTCGCATGCGCAGCATAAAAGAACTACTTTTATTACTCATACCTTGCGCAGTTCATATCAAACAAATTTTTCTCAAATTTAAGCAATAATTTTGTAAAAATTTTGTTTAATTTCATTGAATATTTCTTAAAGTTATGAAGAAAAAAAATTTAATACAAACAATTTTTTTTCTACAAAAAATGTCCATATCACAGTAAATATTTAAGCTAGGCTTACGAAAGTTCAATTATTGCTGATAATAACCAAAGTAATAGTTACAATTTACAAATTCATTGCTATATGTTTTGTATGTAAGGTGTTCAAAAGTACTATTTAACATTTGTAATTTATTGTCGGTCCCTCAAGCCTCTAAGACTTTAAACACCAGTGATAAGTATCAGCAATCGCATATCCTAAGCACTTCTATATTTATAAAATGATCTTCTTAGTATTTTTTGAGAAATATAAATAAAAATGTGTATATATAGAGATGTGTTTACATTATTTTGTCCAACCACTGTAACTAAAGTGCATCGTTTGTAGGCTTATGCGATGTGTCAGGCATTTAGTAAAAGTGTATATACTTTTATAAGGTAAAACACAGAAACTCGGCACTTTCGCGTAACCCTGTGTCCCTTGAAAAACACTTAATTGCTTTGATCCTATTCAGACACTAGGAAAAAAGCGAATCTAGGAAAATCATTTGGTTATCAAAGAGGTCGAGATTTGGTTTAAAATTCATCAACATTTTTATTCCATTGCATACAGTAATTTATGGTATAGTTTTTTTATAAACTAATAGTGAAGTAACCATATAGAATATTGAGAGACATCCATCTTTGCAATACTTTCCCATCACAATTTTCAATCTTTATCAAATATCTGTTGGGTAAGATGCCTTCTCTGAATTATCCCAAAAAGTAATTCTTATCTGCTGCTTTTTCAATCTACTTACAATCACTTACTTCTCTTTATTCAATCATGGAAGTAATAAGAAGAGTCTGCTCAACGTTTCCCGTGTAACGATTTCCATCACCAAGTCCGCATTCCAAACAAATCCCAACAATCATAATTTAAAGAATTTTTAACTCATAAATATACAATTGTATTTATGATACGTATGCTAAGTAAACGTTTTTTCCCTTATTTCATTAGTTCGAAGATGATTCGGTTAAATATTAATCTTAGGAAAAGCAGACTAAGTTAGTATCATATACGTTTTACTGCTGAACAACCAGTTGCACAATTTTTTAGTTAAAATCATTCTTTTGAAAGATAAAAAGTATTGAATGTAGCTAAAGGTATTAAGAGCAAAACAACAGCTATCTGTCTTTTTAATCACTAACTTATTTCATTATAATGCTTTTTATATTAACGGCTTTACAGTGAAAATAATTATTGATATGGTGTGAAATATGTCTAATTTATGGAATAAAGAAGCTTGTTTGTTGAATGGAAAAATCAATATGATTAATTACAGACATGATCAAAACAAGGCTTTTTGGCTTTGAACGTAAAAAAGCCCAACTTTTTATTGATACAAAATACCTAATGAAAAAAAATTGCGTAATGGAACAAAAATATTCATCGTATCAATAAATCTTTTTATGTTGCTCATAATCAATTATTCAATTTTTATTCAGTTTTTCCTAACTCTAAATAAATATATATTAAAATAAAATAATTAGTCAAATAAATGAGTATTATAGTTTTTTTTTTTTGAATTTGAGATAGATGCATATAGAATTACATTATAAATAAAGCAAATAGAGTGGTGAAAAAATATTTTAATTTTTAATTTTTGTCCTTTTGCTTTGCTATTTAAAATTAAAAAAAAAAATTAAATAAAAAGTATGATTTTACCTCGTAAATTGCATTGAACTGAAAAAATTATTTTAGTTAAAAATAATATAAAAACGCAAAACGAACTGCTAAACATAAAATTAAAAATTAAGTTAACTTATAAACATGCATTTTTTTAAAGTTATAGATGGCAGCAAAGTTTTTTTCCTGAACTTTAGAAGATAAAAATAAAATAAGATCATATTACAAAAAAGGCATTTTTGCAAACAATTTTTATTTGAATAGGATGTATTAATTTAATTCTAAAACAAATATATGGTTGTTTAACTAAACAAACAGATCATATATGTATATTAAAAAATTAAAAATTAATTGATAATTCAACCATTTTACATGCATGTTTGTTAAAAGAATTATTAACCGAAAGAAATGTAAAGAGCTTAACATTAAAATTAATAAAATAAAAAAATCTTAAAATTAATATTTGTTTTAGAATTGAAATTAAAAAAAGAACAACTTTATGATAAAGGCAAACACTTCAACGCTTAAAATATACTTGGCTTATCTGAACATTAATCTTATTAAAAATGCCACTGAAAAAAGAAATGTCACAAGAAGGAAATTAATTTCACTCATATTTTCTAAAAACTTAATATAAGTATTTTTTCTACTTCAGATGCTCAAAAATAAGATTTTGATATCTTAAACATGTTATAATTTTTTTCTCAGAAAACATTTACTTTAATCGAAGTTTGCATAAATGATACTTTTATAATGATACACTATTTTCATTCAATTAGAAAATTCTCCAAAAGAAAAACAGCTTCAGATATATAGATTTTCTTGTTAAATATTCACATCCACTTGAGCAATGACCCCTTGTTTCAAAGTTTGAAAAGATTACGGAAGACACATTTAGCTGCTCCCTAATTAAGAGGTTCGACGTAATTTATTGCTCGTTGTAAGTCGTTAATTGCAACATTTACGTCTTTTCTTAATTGTGTCGTTCACAAAAGTTTTGCTACCCTTTTTTTGCCCTAATTTGCTATTAATTGCGCTAAAAATAAAGTGCGATCATTAATCAATATGTGAAGCATTTCCCTGGCAGATTCAGTCGAGAATAAATATAATCTTCATCCGAAGGCTCAGTTTCTCAATTTTATGTTGTTAAAATGCCATAACTCTTTTAAATAGATGTATTATGATTATGTTTTTTTAAAATTCTGAACACACTCTTTTTATTAAGTTCAACGTGAAAAATGTGGCCTGCCAACTATATACTTCAAAATTTTTAAATTGTTTTTAATCTGAATTTAGACTTATTTTTAAACAGAAAGTTTTTTTTTTCTTCTTTTTTTTCCAATAAATGATGCTGTCTGCAAATGATGTCCACTGACCGGAAGTGAAAAATTTAGTGAAGTACGAAGAAAAAATAATCTCTGAAGTTGAAATAAATAGGTAATCAAGTTCAGAGTTTGCTGTAAAAAATGTAACTGACAGGGTTAGTTTAGTGAGAAAATAATAATTTCTAAATTAAACAAGCTTCTTTTTGCTTAACGAAAATCACCAATCCTTAGTATCACCTTAAAAAAGTATTAGAAAGTTGAGCATTATCATTGCTGTTCTTATTATCATTATTTGTAGGAGGATGTTGCTTTGTCGATCAACCTCTATTTTTTTATGATTATTAAAAGCAGGATTTGCCTGTAGTTTGTTTCATGCACTTTATGAAGCTTAGAATTTGCCATCTTAATCATAAGTCACGTTCATATAGAATTCCTGTAAGAAAATAAATAAAATGCTTGAGTTTTTTTCTTACTTTTCTTCGAATTTCAAAATGCTTTTAAATTCTGGAAAATAAAAAGACGCTAATATTGTTTTACTTGTTGCTGACAATATTCAAAACTGTGAATAATCGGCGATATTTAGCCTTTTTAATAACGATTGTTTCATTTGATACAACATAATTTAAAAAGGATGGCTACAAGTCTTCAATTAGCCAACCACGATTGCTAGGAATGAATTGGTGACTGAATCAAATAAATATTCAGGCAAGCATTGCGAGTTGTAAACAAATTGTCATTGCATTTGATTCAGTTGATGTAGATCAGAAATATTTAAATGTATTAACATAGTTATAGTATTATGTATTAACCAGATATTAACCTAGTTTGTAATTTCTTGATCACTATATATATATATGGGTCATTCTCACAAAAAAAGTTATTTTCATGTCCCCAGTATATTTTATGTTTGTTTTACAGCTTACGAAGAAAAAAAATTCAGGGAAAGTGTCCTTCAGAATGCAAGCTAACAAAAGAATAAAAATAAAATTATCGATCTTTTTTTTATCTATTTTAGGTAATTAAAATATACCAATATATGTCATTCCCTCACTTGTCCCCACTGCTGATTTAAAAAAAGAAAAAAATTGTTTCTGAAANATTAACACCTTGAATAACTTTTGATCTCTTGATCAGATTTTCGCGTACTAACACTGTCTGAGTGGTACAAGGGCTTTAACTGGGGTAGAAAATATTTTAAGTTACGAAATAAGATAGAAAAACGTACTTTTCCGAATGAAAAAAATTTAATATTTATCCGACGAAATCTACCAATTAGAGTGTTAATTTTTTAGCGGATATGCATTTACCATCTGGAGATCATTTTGACTGCTCGCAGAAGCAAGTAAAAAAATGTGTTCATCGAAAACTTCATAAAGCGAAAAGAAATAGTTTAGTAGATAATTTATAAAATTCATTTAGTGAAATTTAATTCAATATAAAAATAATTTTGAATAGCCATTTATTTTTTTTAAATATTTTATTGATGAATTTGAATTGTAGGGTTTAATTTTTTTAGATAATTTAGAGAATGTAATTTTATATAATTAAGTACAAAATTTAAATAAAATCAGTCGAATAGTTCTTGTGAAATTACTTTCCAAATACACGACTTTTTTTAAAATTTGATAACTCAGAAACTATCTATTTTGACTTTTTATTGTATTCAAAATTATTTGATTCAATGCATTACTACTTGTTGCAAGGTTGTAAAATAAGTGTCGAGACAAATGTAGAAACATGTTTATTGATGTTACAAAATTTCATCTCACATATAGTTCAACTATTTTAACAAGTTAATTCTTTCCATTTTTAACCATTCATATTCATCCCTCATTCATTTAATACTTGAAAGTTTATTAACAAGAAAAACTTTTTTCGTGTTGAAAACAAAGCATATTTAAAAACACATGTCAGATTTTAACCAAACACTCACCTCAAGAGAGTGTAAGAAATATCAGAAAGAAATTTACATACATAGCTCAGGCTTTAAGCAAACTTTATGTTGAATAGAACTTTAAGATTGTTTTGTGAGTAATATGGAGATATTTAATAAAACTAGAAATAAATCATTTATTGTTATTAAGCTATAACGATTTGATGGATGATGAAGTAATCTAAGTGATATATTCGATTGAGCCGAGCCTCTTATATAGGTAATATCAACTATCCAGACATCATTAATCAGCATCAGTTTAATAAAGAAGCCCTTGTTCTGCTCTGGTAAGCTTTATTAGATGATAAAATCTGCAAATCAATTAGTGAAAATGATTTTATGTCATTCACCATTTGGTGCGTAGCAGACGTTGCAGGACATTCTCTTATTAGAAAGATAACTACGCTTCGAATTTTTTCCAAGAATACGTTCATAAAATGTCAATACCATACTTATACTATTGTCACTATCGGAGAAGAGTGCTTCGAATTATTTTTTGTAATGTTTTTTTTTTTGCTATAATAGTCTAAAATAATGTATATTCATTCAAGGAGAAAAAAAAATCAGGCAAAATCATCATACTTGGATGGTAAAGATATTTCTAGTGAAGAAACCATAATTCTAAAAATTAAACAATGCTATAAGGCATTTAAACTATTCATATGGTAATTTTACCGTTCGCTGTTGTTATTGTATGTATTCCGGAAATTCTACTTTCCAAAGTTTTAGTTCTTATTGCATTTAGCAACAAATACGAATCTCAAAAGTAAATGTAACCAAATAAGTGGTTTTTATGCCAACTCTACAGTACCAGGATAAAATTACGAAAATGATTTTTAGAATTATCAACCATTTTACCATTTATGTGGTAATTTTAATCTTTTGATGTCTTTGTCTCTTTCCAAATAGAAGGGTAATAATCTGTTTACACTTCTACTTTTTACTTAAAATTGCACTTATTTAAATTGTTGATAGGAGTTATATGACTGTATACTATTTCTATTTCTAATATAATTTCTCAATAATAACAAGGATCAAAGGGACAGGAATGATAGCTTTAAATGTTCTATTAAATTGTTTCAAAGATACTAAATTCAGATTTATTATATTATGGTAATTATTTTATCCATATTTCATGAGGTAGTATGTTTTATTTATTTACGTACATATGTGAGTTTCTTTGTAATTACAAAGGATGACTTAAAGCCTCTTTTCAGTTTGAAAAAAACAAATATCAAATTTTTAGGAAAGACAGCAAGAATCTATATCGAATGCTAAAGTGGGATTCAAACCCACTATTTGAGTGGTTAGTGGAATAGCAATAATCCTCTGAGAGGTAGAAGTAAAACAACCATATATTATAGGGATCGCTATTACCACAGGGTGTTGTCTTTGCAAAAAACTCAGAATCGTAATGGTAGTGGGTTCAAAATTTTCGTTCTGTTTTTTTCTTCTCACTTTTATGCTGTTTGTTCTGCAATTTGACAAGAAGCAGACAATTTTATGCATGGTTACGCTTTGATTAGAACCCTCTACCTGCATTTAATGTAGAATTTAACGGAAAGATAAGACTAGTGTAAATATATTTTTAAAAAATGCCAAGATTTTTTTATTTATTTGTCGTTACACATATGCAGGCTTGTTTGCTCATTACAACGTTTGATTTATTATAACTCCTTGTCAATTTCTGGAACAGAGAGGACGAGTTACAGACGAACATGAAAAAGATGCACACATTTTTACCTTAAGCTTCGAATCACCTACCTCTACGTGACAAAGCGCTTGGTGGAACGGCGGGATCACTCGGTCAGAAAAGTTCCACGTAATAAAATAAAACTGCTGGGCAGATTTATTTTATTTCGTTTTAACGATATCAGTCAACGCTGACCAATGTGAAAATATCAATGACTTGTTGTTTGGGTTAAATAAAAAAACCATTATTAGACTCATAATACCTTGTTATACTCAGAAAAATGGAGCAAAACATTAAATAGGGAAATCTATTTCAAATTCGATAAATAGTCACAGAAATTAAACATATTTTCGATTAAAAGAAAACCTAGATTTTCATCCATGGTTAAAATTTAAAACTTTTTAAAATCAAAGTTAAAGGGTACCCTCTCAGTTCCAATTTATCAATATCTTCTTGATACAAAATTCTTTGGTAAAAATTACCTGGTTCCTTGGTGTTCCAGTAGAGTGAGAAGCATGGTTAATTTGACCATATTCTGGTAGTTTTGACCATACTTTTTTCTCAGTGTATATTTTATAAACTCTATTTATAAGTCACAGCCCTTTATTACGAAGATATACGATTTCCTAAAATAAATTTCTTGGAATCCACGTGCGCAGTTTTTAAATAAAATATTTAATTGAAGATATATTTAATGAAATCAAATTCTCATTTCATTAAATAGCAAAATCATTTTCATCTAATTTAATAAAAAATTAAGAACAGTTTCTCTAAAAAAGAGCAAAAATCACAAAGCTCTAAAAAATTATACCACTTCTGCTTAATAACTTTAAAAAAAAATAGAAGAATATTTTTCCATTATTCATTTTTTTACAAAAAAAAAGATTAACAACGCATTAATTATAAAAATAAACAATAGTTTTGAATGAAAATGGCTTGGAGGCATTTTTAATGCCTCTTCTGATAAGCATCTTTAGCAAATTTTTTTTATCAGGAACTCGAAAAAAAACATTTAAAATGTTTTTTTCTTAAGATGAATTCAATACTTAACATTTAATATTTTTATTTAATTTCCTAAAGCTTGCACACAAATTACTTAGTAAAAAAAAAGCATTATTTTGAACTACATCTGATATTATTATACTAGTACTTCAAGAATTACAAAATTAAACAATTCAAGATTTTATTCGAATCAAGCATGTTTTTTTATTCCAAGCATTTAAAAGCTTACAAATGATTCTACTATTACTTGACCAGTAAAATAATGAACTGACATGCAATATTATGCACTTTAAGTCACAATTGACTGTTTATTCTCCGCATATTAAGATAATATTAAAGTGAATAACCACACTTTAAATGTAGTTAAGAATTTTAAAAAAAAATCAGATACTATACATTATACAAAAAAAATTTATTGTTTTAAATTCGATAAAAGTTTCATTTTAGGTGTCAAAACAATAAATGTCAATACATAATGAAACATTACGCCATCAGCTAAACAATTTAATTTCATTTTAAATTTAAATTTAATTAAAATATATTTTAATTTTTGTCAAAATTTAAACGTTCAGAATTAAAATCACTTACTTCGAATTAAATCAGTGTAACATCGTAAGTACTAAATGCAAATTTTAAATTTTCATTTTGAAATGAGTTAGGATTGTATTTCTCCATAGATTTAATATTGCTTTCTTTTCCTTTACTTCCTTTCACTTGTCCTTTATACTTGTTTACTTTATTACAAAAAATAATTTTAAGTATTGTAGGTACATTTATAGAAAAGTAAATTTTCCTTAAAAAACACAAAAAAGCTTTTAACTTAAAATGCATTTTACAGAAACTTTTAAGATATAAAAAAGTAATTTTTTAAAAACTTGTTATTTATTTTATTCCGAGTAACTGCAAAATCAAATTATTTGCCTTGACAATCAAATTATTTGCATGTAACAATACAATTAGATGTGGCCAAAAAGGAATTATATTGAAACTAGTTAAATATATTAAAAGTAGTTAAATTTCTTGAGATTTAAAAAAAATTGCAATAGAGGTAAATATTGCATTTAGATAATTCATGTACGCTTTTTTGTATTTTTAATATTTATCATTTCAAATAGAAGCTGGTGTATGAAAATGGATTCAGGTAGAAGCTAGTTCATCTAAGTAAGTGTTGTCTTACTTATTTCTCCTTTTCTCCAGATTTCAATAAAAGTTTGTGTGCTTTTTATTAAGTTAAATAATGCTAAACTAATATTGTTAAAAAAATTCAAGAAATAAAAGCGATAGAAGAATAAATGAAACATTAAAAAGATAATTAATAAAATTAAATGAAAAAATTTAAATTAAAGTAATCTGAAATTTTCTGATTAAATACGATTTTAAGAAAAAGGTTATATTGATTTACTGAAAAACCTGAAAATATTAAGTTATTATCCTTATTTCATTAACATTACAACCAAAAAGTTTTCGTTTTTTTTTTTTTTTGGGGAACGAATCTGAAAATAATATAATTTTTTTCTCACTATATTTCTACAAGAGGTTGAATAAACTAAAAAAAGCTATTTTTTAAAAATAATTATAGACCTTCAATATCAAATGCTAAGTTTATTGTCGTAATTTAATACTTCCTTTCCCGAATAAAAATATTTGACAGTAGGCGTATTAAGATCTTCAGTTTATTCAATATCTGCGTTCTAGTATTTAACAGATTAGTTACGAAATATTTTTTAAAATAACTCTAATATTCAGATATTTACAAATGGAAAAATAGGCTTCACAGGGATGTTCATACTGTCGTTTGTTTACTCAAAATAATATTCCCAGTTTTTTATCATAACGATTGATTAGTAATTAATCATTTTGATAAAAATAGATTGACTTCTGCAGCATTAAGATGTAGCAGTTCTTTAAAGTTAAATGAATTGTTGACATGCTTGTTGACACTGTTGACATTATTGACAATGTTGATTCCTTGCTTTTTTGAGAATTTGAATATATCCTTAGAGAATTTACGAATTTTTTTATTCTATCTCTATTTTTGTGTAAAAATAAAACTGTCATATGAGTGAATCTATAAAACCTACGGTCTAATAAAATATTTGTATTATTCAGCGTAGTTGAAATTAATTCCTGTGTCTAACATAGGAAGAATAAAAATAAAATAAATAAACACTGAGTTAATAATGATTGAAACCAAGTAAATATTAGACTTCGTAGTAAGAAACTTTAGAAGCTAAAATACATACATTTGGTGTCAGAAAAGAAGAAAAAGTAAAGTAACCGGAGTCAAGCCAAAAAAGTACAGACGTATTATTCAATAAATGGAGTGAGGACTTAGAAGTTAGAAAAAAAAACGGCACCTTCCAAGAGTTGCAAATTCGAAACAACGGCAACATGTTAAAATGGCAAAAAAATGTAGGAGGTTAGCGGGAAATGAGAATATAGACTTTATTTCGGAATGTAATTTTATCAAAGAAATCGGTAGTGCATGCTAAAACACACATGTTTTGTTTAAATTAAAAATATGAAAAATTATAGGATTAGTCAAATAAATCATAGTGTTATTTATTAAATGAACTAAACATTACTCAAAACATCAGTTTTGTGAATAAAATTTATGGGGACACAGCTTTTCATTCATGCAATTTAGCATGAATAGCATAGTTTTTTTTGACATACGCGTCTTCACTGGCTCAATATAAAGTCCTCTTACATCCTTGACTAAACACGTAAATATTGGTATTTATCTGAAACATCTGAAAAGTAATCATAACAATAGTTATGATTACTTTTCAAATAGCAACTACAAAACACTTTCTTGCAAAGTTAATTAATTTATTTCATTCAATTTATTAATCTGCACCTATGTTTCTTATTTTCCGATGAAACTTTCCGACAGTTTTAATTGTTTTAGAGAACATATTTTAAAAATATGTACCAGATTACAAAGTTGAATGCAATTTTGTTAAGTGTACTACACATGAATTAGATGCCTTCACTGCAATAGGTTTAAGCATCATATTTATTTTATTTTAATCAGACATAAACTAATTTTTAGATCGAAATAATCATTGATTTTTCCTCATTTTCCTAATTTATATATTCTGTAAAAATCGCTTTGTTTATTTTTAACATATTTCTATAATTAAAATATTCGTACCCCGTCTTTTAATATAATTTTGACGCATCAATGTCAAATTCAAGAAAAAAGTATTATTTTATTTATTTTGTTATCTGTCTATTAGGGAATGATTGGTACTCAGCATCATTGATCCGAGTGAGCAAATAATCAAAAGTGTGTACATACCAGCTCTGATATTGACGTCCCTGCTGCCAATAATCCCAACAGAATTGGATGCTGTGCATCTGTAGGTGGCGGAATGGATATCTTGACGGAAATCCTCAGGTCTAAAAGGGGCAAAAACTAAAGAAGCATCAGGTCTTATCTGTAATAGTTCTGGCACTTCTTGAACAGGTGTTCCATCTTGCCGTATCCAGGATACCGTTGGGATTGGAACACCGATAGCTGAGCAAGAAACTACCGCTCCAGTGGAGTTATAGAATTGAACTTTTTCTCGAGGCTCTATTGTGAAACTTGGACCAACTGGATTGCGTTCAGCGCATGAAACTGTTAGAAAGAAATAATGTGATGTTAATAACAAACGAAAATTCATTAAGAGTAATTTTGTTAATTAAGTTTTATTAATTAAGTTTTATTAATTTATTTTTTTAAATTTAATTGCATTAATTCAGTTTTGCTAATTTTGTTTTATTAATTTAATATCATTAAACGAAATAGCTTTATTAGATTTAAAAGTTAGTTAGGTTTTTTAGTTTTACTTCATGAATTCATGTGAGAATTTTTCTACTGGGAGATAAAATAATTAAGGAACATGCATTTGCTCTTACTATTTCAGATATATGTTATATAACTGACTTATTATAAGATAATTACTTTTAAAATAAGTTATTTTATATAATGAAATATTTTTATGCTAGTAGATTTATGATATGCAACAAATATTTGCTTATGTGAGTAACCAATAGAAAATAAACGCACAGGCCTCCCTACAGAAAGCTGTAGCACCTACAAAAACACTTTTTAGTTAAAGTTAATTCATTTATTTTATTTAATTTATTAATATGTTCTTATGTATCATATTTTCCGGTAAAAATTTACGACAGTTTTAAAATTTTTCAAGAGTTTTTTTTAACTCTACAAGTTAGTTAGGTTAATGAGCTCATGTCATATTTTTCCTACTGGGAGATGAAAAAATTAATTAAGGAACAAATGTTTGTTTTTACAATTTAAGACGTGTGTGATGTAACGAAGAATTATATTATAATAATTATTTTGAAAGAGTGATTTTATTGAGGAAAATTTGCTAATAATATTAAAATTCATAATAAGTAAGTAGTATTTGCTTATGAAAGTAACTAAAAGAAAATAAACGCTAGTTTTTATCGACAGAAAAGCTATAGCAATTATAAAAGTACTTTCTTTGTCAATGCTAAATCAATTTGTTTGGTTCAATTTATTAATATGTATCGAAGTTTCTTCAGTTATTATAAAAACTTCTGCCAATTTTAGATTTCTTTAAGAATTTTAATTCGCATTTTTACTAATGTACAATAAATGTATTAAAAAAATTAAAAACATTGTTATGCTAGTCTAGGAAAAATCAAGTTTGATTTCTTTCAAAACTAATATCATTCTAATATTTTCATTTTAAACTGAGAAATATTTTATGTTTTTTGATAATTTTTCAAATTAAAAGACGGGATATAAAAGAATTTTGGATTGAATATTGTCATTTACGGAATTACAAAGGGAAACGGAAGTATGCATGAAAAAAAAATTATTGATTTTAAAATTTAAGATATCTTGATCTAAGATATCTAAGATCTGAAATACGATGGTGTTTTATAAAAAAGTTGCTAATACTAATAAAATATAGTGGGTTTAAATTCCAAGTTAAACTACATCGACTGTAATTTATTATTTACTAGAAAAGTTAAAGTTATAATGAATTATTCCGAAATTATTAGTAGTATGAAACAAGTTTCGAATTTCTGTTCATCCAAGTAAAATAAAAACGAGTAAAATTCTTTAATATATTACAAAACAAATAAAATGTCTATTTTAAAATTCGGAAAAAGTAATTATTTACTATAATTGTGAAATTTAAATTAATATATTTTTGTTTAAAATTATGTATTCGGAAACCAAATCTGAATTAAAGAATATTTGAAAGAAACTAGTTATTTCCAATAAGGTAACTTTGCATTAAATATACGGAAGAAACATTTTGCGCAACATCTATTATGGTTCATAGAAGAATTAATTCTTTGCTAATTACTTTCATAAAACTCATTTATTTATGAATAAGTTATTCCCGAATCATATAAGAAAAAATATTTTTAAAAGGCTTGACTTTTAAAATGTATTAAAGATAGATTAAATCCTAATTATAATTTGAAAAGTTTCCAACCTCTTATAATAAGAAAGATTTGAAAAAGATCATGGTTGTTTTGAAGTAATGCATTTGTTCAGAGCCATTATAATACAGTGTTTCTTTATTTTAGTTTTTTTTTTAATTTAACTCAGTACACCTTTAAATTATTTCAAAATATACGATCAAACCAACTAGAATTGCACAAGTCATTCTGTGTAATAAAATATGTTAAAATATTAAACTAATATTTATTTATTCTTCAAGCACTGGGTTTAAGTTTGATATATTTTCCTTATTAATAACAACATATGCTAGAAACAGTTTATACTTAAAATAAAATCTGCAAAATTAGTTGTTGTTACATTTTTAATCTGTTGTATAAAACTTAAAGTTGGTTTCTTGGATTCATCTTTAGAATTTGATTTTTGTTTAAATTTTTTTAACTAAAGTTTATGCTAAAATTAGTTTGTAATTTAAATACATTCCTAAAAATATATGATAATTGCTGTAATAAATGTGGTAAAGTATGGTAGTGCATTCAACTACTGGCTACTGTTCTTAGCAAATACAAGATTGCATCAGACTCCAATATTCCTTCCTAATGCAAAAATAACCAGTGCTAATCGCTGCGATAAAGTTATATTTTTAGTTAACAAGGCATATATATTCTTAAAATTTTATTATTTTTTATCTTTATTATTAAAAACATGAACTAAAAATAGTTTATATTTAAAATAAAACCATAAAAATAACTGTCTTTTTTTAAATCTGCGGTATATCTACAACATTAATTTAAGTTGAATGCTTGGATTCATTTTGGAAATCCATTCAAATTTCAATTTATCTAATTAAAGTTCGTGATAAAAATAGTTTGTAAATATATTTCTAAAAATGAATTCTAAGCGTTTTAATATTGGTGGTATAATGTGGTAGTGAATTCAACTGATGGCCACTGTTGTCAGCAAATACTTAGATCGTATTGGACTCCAATATTTCTTCCCAATGCAACAAAAACCAATCCAATCGCTCTAACTAAGTTATAATTTTACACAAGACATAAATACTCTTAAAATTTTATTCCGTTTTTATTTTTATTAATAAAATAAACTCTAGAAATTGTTTATAATTCGAATGAAATCATAGAAAATAATAGATTTTTTTTCAAAATTTGTAGTTTACAACTTATGAAATAGTGTAGAATTCCAAGATTGATTCTAAGTAAATAAGTTGTATAATATATAAATTTGCTTAATAGAGTTAATACTATAAATACCAATTACATAGAATCATTCTTGGAATTCTATACTATTTCATAAATACAAATAACTTAAAATCATTCTTGGAACCAAAACCCATGTTAAAAATAATTTTCAATTTAAATATATTCCTAAAAAGAAATGTAAGTTGTTGTAATAAGTGTGATAAGGGAAAAAGGGACTAGTGTAGACTAGTGTAATTTGTTAAAAAAAACTATATTTACAATAATTTTTAACCTATAAACCATTTTTTTAACAATAGTTTAGACGCTCCTACACACCTCGGTTTATATCTGTAATTATAAAATTGCTTAGCTTTCCATGATATTTTCAAAATATATATATATATATAGTTATCAATATAGTTATATATAGTTTTAAATAAAATATTGGGCCTAAATTGTCTGTTTAGAGGTCATAAACAGGTAACTAATCCGCATTATCACCACATAGCCTCTACGAAAGCCTCTTATTGCTAACTCAACAGTAGACGGTATAATTAGTTTTGATCCATGACAGTCTACCGCAGGTAACAGTACACTGATGTCTCGATCTATAGGCAGGGTCTAACTCATATTTGCGGTTAATAGTAAAAGAAACCATATAAGCTGCCCATGGATTAATTGTCAATTACCGGATTATAAGTTCTAATCAATGATGAGTTAATTACAGTATGGGTTCTTTACGGTAGCACCGTGTAATGTGAAAGCACTGTAATCTAATCTGTATTGATCGACAGGATTCAAGTATTTGTCACCACATTGGGAGGCAAATGTTTGATCCTGATATCAGTCGTGGATCAACTTTAATTATTTGGAAATATATAACTGTACTGTTTCTTACTAGCTCATATTTGTTAGATATTGTGCCGTGTGCCAAATCAGATAGTGTCATAAATGCCTCAAGCTAACCTGCAGGCTGATTAGCAAAATGCATATTAAGCAGCAACAACAAAATAATTATAGCTTTGATCTAAATAGATACTTAAATATTGTTTGAAACATAGTTCCTATTACAAGTCTTCATTCTCATTTAAAGCTGTAAGCTAAGCTCCCTCTCAATTAGCATCCTAAGCTTCGAAATTTTGACGTTCATTTTCCTCATCACCAGTACAAATTACGCAATTAATTTGAAAAAGTTTGAAAAAATGTAATTAAAAAAATAATTTTTTGTCAGTAAATTTTTAATAATTTTATCTGAAAGTAACTAAAGTAAATGTGAAACTAAAAAAAATAATTTTAATTTAATTACAACAAATAATATTAAGTTTAAAAAAAATACCAACAAATTTTCCTTTCAATTGTTTACGCATTACTCCACAGCCTCCATCGTTTAAATTTTATCTGAATTCTGTTTATGCTAAATGTGCGTCACTTTTGAAGGCTAAATTTGTATAATGTTAAGGTTTCCACTGATTAGAAAATAAATTTAGAACAAACCTGAAAATTCCAAATTTTTTCACAGGCAACTTTATGACGAAGAGCGTTACAGCGGGTGGCACTTAAACCAAACATACTTTATACTATATAATACAAATACGGTGTCAATAAAGTTTTAATATTAACAATGATAAGAGCTCTATGCTCCGATTTGGAGTAAAACGGAATATGCATGTATGTATGATTCAAGCAAAATTAACCTGCAATTTTACTTTTAAAGATTAGTTACTTTTCCGCCTTTTCTAAGTTTATTTTTTCATAAACCTGTATGTTCAACGTTCTTCAATTCGTAGAACAGCATTAATGAAGCATCATGCCACATAAATTACCACATTACTTTTTATGAGATGCTATCTTTCATTTTATAAAAAAAAAATGCTTCTCTACAATATGCTGATCTAAAAGCACTTACAAGTTTATAAAATTAAGTTTATAAAGTTAAAACATCTCTCAGATGGAGAAAAATAAAAAATATAAAAATTTACTTTTCTAAGTTTGCGTTAATATTTGTTTCATTTTATTGAAGCTATTAAGTTCCATTCCCTACTATTATAGATTAAGCAATCTTCACGCTAACGGGAGGTGGACACAAAATCTCTCATACATTATAAAAACTTATTTTAGTTTTAAAAAATATTTATTAACTGAGGTTATGAGATCTTAAAGTTTTTTTTTCTCCCTTAACACTTTAACGGGGCCATTTATTTCTAGCAAGGTTACATTAAAATACTTTTCGAATTTAGATGAAATAATTCATTTAGATTAGTTGATAAAATTAATTTGTATTTTAGCATTTTTTGCGGTAAGTATTTTTATTACTACTCGATAGATGTAATAAGAAAGTAAGAAGTAAAGAAAAATTGAGAGACTTAATTATTTTCATTTCCTTCAATTTGTAAAATAAATTTTATAAATACTCCAAGTTGAAAAAGGAATTATATAATATTACTTATTTTACAATCCTTAAAAACAGACATATTGTGAACCAATTTTATTCAATATTACTTCATCAGAGCTGATGTTAATAACAAATGGCGTACCAAAGTTATAGTGGTGATAAATATACTTAGCACGGCCTTAGAAAGGGTTAATATATCTGGTTAAATACTTAGTTTTTTTGGAGGGTGGGGAATCTTTTTAATAGTAGATAACGTCGAGCTTTCAATAAAAATCCATACTTATAAATTGTAAAGAAACATTTCTATCGTAATTTAAATCGTTTCTTTCTATCGTTCTTATTGTTTTTTCTATCGTAATTTTCTTTTATATAATATTTTTGCAGGAATAAGCAACGGAGAACAAAAATCTCAATAGAAACATCAAATATCTCGCAGTATTGAATTAGCCGACTTTTATGGTAATTTCAGTCAATCCACCGTAATTCTATAACTAGTTCACATTGATTCTTTTTCTACTTCTAAATAAAAGGAAACAAACATATTTATGAAAAATCTAGGAAAAAATATGTTTATTAAAATTGAAACATTTCAGTCTTTAAATTAGGCAACTATTCAAATACTACCATCATATAATAACTTCTAAAGCGTAACAAAAAAGGGAAAACTTATGTTTAAAAGTCTCTTTAATGATTAAGAAAAATATGCCAAATATCTGAAGTTATTTACAAAATAAATAAAATTTAAAAAGCTCAAAGACATGTTCGTTTAATGAGGCAAGGCATTTTTCTCTGTTTACAAGCCATAAATGTCATCGTAATAAAATATTTCTGAGTTGCATCAAAATTGTTCTCTAACTTGCTTTAAGCCATTTATCATGAGTAAAAATGTCACTTTAATTATTTTGAAGTAACGAGACACTTTTTAAGTCGAAATATTTTATAATAACATTATTTTAATTAATAAGTAGTTGAGAGTTTTCAAAGTTAATCATTTTATACTGTTTATTCATTTACTTCTGTTCTCCAGAATATAAAAATGAAGATCGTTAAAAATTTAAACACTTTATCAGATCATCTAAAAGGTGTTAAAATCCACTTTAAGACCTATTAAAAAATGCGAATTCTTTTAAAAGAACGTTAAGTGATAAACGCGTTATGTAATGTGGCATAATAGTAAAAAATAATTAAATATGAACCAATATTTTACTAACCCATTATTTTCTCAATGTCACTTCAACTATAAAAACGGGGGAGGGAAAATTGTTCGCTAAGGAAAGTTTATGTACTAATAGACTACTAAAGAAGTTTATTTACTCATAGACTACTTAGTTACAAACTGTTTCTGTTTTTTTATCTTTTGAAGAACTATCCAGGAGAGAAAATTTTAAAATAATGCAATATTTGAAATGATAATTTAGTTAACCCATTTTCCTTTTTTTTTATGAACGTTTATAATTCTAACTTCTTATACCTTTTTGCATGAACGAAAAGTATATGGTTTAAATCTTAAAGCGACGTTTCTTTTTTATCGTTTTGATTTTTGCAGTATAAATATATGTTAATAAATACAATTATCGCCATCTATATTTGCAGTAAACGTAGCCGACATAGTAGTTTTTTAGTTAAATATTAATAAGTTTGATGTATAAACAAGCTTAGCGTATAAGTATTATTTTAAAAACTATGAAAAAATATATATTTAAAGACATAGATTTCGTTCAATACAATGTTTACAACACATCTGTCCGATATAAAGCTAGCAACAATTTATTTGAGTCATTATAGTAATTGAATTTATAATGATATGAAAAGTAATAATGATAATAATGATTATAAGTAAGTAATATAGTGTAATTGCATTTATAATGATAAAAAATTCTGTTTAAAAAAATTAATCTCCATCTGTGAAACGAATTAAAAAAATAATAAAGGTTTTACATGCATGTGCGAATTATTTATGTATCAAATTTGTCAAAACTATGAATGAGATACATAATCATAATTTTTTTGTGAACGTTTAACTTTCTAACTCCCTATACCTTTGAAAGTTTAACTTTCTAACTACTTATATCTTTTTGCATTAGCCGAAAGTATATGGTTAAAATCTTAAAGCGATGCTTCTTTTTTCTTGTTTTGATTTTTACTGTATAAATGTGTGTTAATTAATACAATTATTACCATCTATATTTGCAGTAAACGTAGCCTACATAGCTGTTTTTAAGTTAAAAATAAATTAGTTTGATGTATAAATAAGCTTAGCGTATAAGTATTATTTTAAAAATTATAAAAAATATATATCTAAACATATAGATTTCTTTCAATACAATGTTTACAACACATCTGTCTGATATAAAGCGAACAACAATTTATTCGAGTCGTTATAGTAATTACATTTAAAATGATAAGAAAAGTAATAATAATAATAGTAATGCTAAGTAAGTAATATAGTGTAATTGCATTTATAATGTTAAGAAATTCTGTTTAAAAAAATTAATCTCCATATGTGAAACGCATGAAAAAAATTAATAAAGGTTTTACATACATGTGCGAATTATTTATGTATCAAATTTGTCAGAACTATGAATGAGATACATAATCATAATTTTTTTATGAACGTTCAACATTCTAACTCCCTATACCTTTGAAAGTTTAACTTTCTAACTACTTATACATTTTGCAAGAACCGAAAGTATATGGTTAAAATCTTAAAACGACGTATCTTTTTTCAGAAGGACGTCAGAACTATGAATGACATACAAATTATCATAATTTTTTTTATACTATGATACATATTAGAAAGGGTGGCTCACGAAAAGTTTTTTTCTATAACATATTTTTTCTGTAAATTCAAAATACTTATAAGTTTGTATATTGAAGTTCCGTATTAAACACAATACATACACATCGATTTATTTGAAATGTTTCATTTTGAGCATCTTTTATTCAATTTGTGAAAATCCCCGGATTTTATTATCATCCATTTCGGTGCAGTACAACTTTAACAAGGAAAATTGACGTATGCAACGTCATAAATTTCTTTGTATTTTTGTATTTATTTCATTTCATCGATATAGTTGCATTTCTCTGCAGTTGAAAAGAATTTATAGTCTTAATTCTTTTTTATTTTAAAGTTTTTTCTTCTTCGTTGGTGTTCTCGATGAAATAAATTTTATTAACTGAAAGCAAACCTCACAACTGCATATTCTTCCTGAGCATTATGTGAAAACATTTTTATAGAGTGAAACAAAAACTTGAAATATATACTTTTTCATAGTTTATTTATTTTTTTTCAACGAAAATTTTTAGGGTTCATAATTGGAGATACGATAGTTTTCTATTCCTATTTCATGAGAAAAAAAACATTATTTCTTTTATTTAGTGAATTATTACAACCATATTATTATTATTAAGAAAATAAGTTTCTTTTTTCTCTTAGTGGAAAATTTTCTATTATTAATCTTAGATTTTTTTTACTTTGTTAAAACTTAATTATTTTTATTTCTATTTGTGCTGGGAATAGTAAACAAGAAAATCGCTAATTTCATATTAAAGTATATGTGTGATACAACCTTAAAAGAACACAGTAAAACAATTAGTTGATTCTTTTCCTATAAATTTTAAAAATGTAATTAAATTAGATATTTAAGAAGCATGACATAAGTCAAAAGAGAATTGCACTGTCCTTATAGTAAGCTATTAATGCTTGAAAATAAAAAAAAATCTACATCAACATTTGTTGTTTTAATATAGTATGTTTTTTTTCCTCTTTTAAAAGAGGAGATGACGTTTCCAAAATTAGATGATCAATAATTACTCAAACAATAGAGAAAAATTCCACATTCAATAGGAAAGTAAAATTTTGATATGAATGTTAAGATTTTTATCAAAAGTATTACAGATATCTTACTTTCTATTTTATTTATTCATTTTGACACCTTTAATATCAAGCCTAGATCTAGCTTATAATGAAGACCAGAAAATTTTTACTTTTTTACAATAATAGAAAAATTATGGCAATCGCAGAAAATCGCAGAAAAGCTTTGAATAATGCAATAGTATTACAATAAAATTCTTACTAAGTTGATAATTGAAAATAACCTTCCAAGCACGTTCAATTGCTGCTCTGGAGGTGAATTTTAATCAGAACTTATCATCAGTTATAGTACTTTTGCTGCAAGTTTAATTATTGATTATAATCGAAATATTAATCGCTTTTTATTTTGGTACTTTATCAAACTCCTTGTTCTTTTTTTCTACAAATCTATGAAATTCAAAGTTTCTAAGCCTTATAATTTTTAAGGAGCAAAACAAAACGTAAAAAGTAAAAAAAAATGGTAAAAAATGCATTTAAAATTGTATTTAATTTCGAAACTAATAGAAATTATAAAAAAAAACTTAAAATAAAGTTAAATATATAAATTAAAATAGCCTTTTTACCACGTCAAGTCTCAATTCCTCAGTTGCATTATTTTGGATTGCAGAGCAGCCATCATAATAGTAATTTTTTCCTTAAGTTTAACAGTTAAGAATGCTCGGAATGATTATTAAATGTTACTTTTCCATTGCAATTCTTGTACATTTTTCTTCAAAAATTCGAAGTTGCAAGTTATTAAATCTTTTAGTTTTTTCTTAACGAAATGTAATGTTAAGCTAAACAATGCAACAACTGCAAAAATTTTTATATAGAGAAATCAAATTTTACTGTTGATTTTTGTACATCAATCAGCACTTTTAGGCTGGTAAGAAAAAAATCTCTTTTTCTTCTTTTTTAATGTTCAACTACTATTTTTTATAAATTTCTCTAATGGTAAATAATAAAATTTAGAATGGAAATGGGGAATTGGAATGGGGAATTTTAAAGCTTGAGGTGAAAAAATATTTAATAAGTAAGTTTACTCATCAATAATAATAAGTAAATTTTATTATGCTTGACGAAACTTTTTCGATCTTTTGAATTTTTCGATTAATTTTCGTCATTTTCCAAAGTCTTCTTTGCTTTTTAACAATATCAATTTAGTTTTGCTTAAAAACAATGCAATTTCACTTTATCCTTTATTTTGTGTTATCAGTTACTATAACCTGAGTTCTAGTGACTTAGTTCCAGAACCTCAATTATCATTTAATAGAACCTCAACAGTAACTAGAACTATAAACTGCGAAAAAATGATTTCTTCTGAAAGAGTATGGTACCAATTTAACGAACTTCGCTCTTTATGGGAACACAAAAACTCTGTAATTTTTGCCAAAGAACTTTTTTAATAATTTTGGTGAACATTACAATATGGTTTTATAATGGGCTAAAAAATTAATAATTTTATCCTGATACCTTAGAGCTTTGTATTAAAATCATTTATTTGGTTAAATTTGCTTTTTAGTTTTATACCTTTTCACTAAGTGTAAGGTAATATGAACAGTCATTTTTATAATCTGAATTCTGTATAAACCATTAATATATAAACTAAAAACATTATTAAATGTATGGTTTACATACTGTATATTTTGGTTTACATTTTTTTACCTCAAATGCTATTACTATACAATAAGGTAATTTTGTACACATGTTGAATGTGTTGTGATTTGTGATAAATATTTCGCAATATTACTATTTCTTTAAAAACGTGACGTTAAGGTATGCAAAAGTATGATTTGTTAAAAATGTTGAATTAGTTTAAGATGCATTTATAGGATAATTTTCCAAGTTTCCCCATTATGTAATGTTAATCATTTTTTTGACTTGTTTTTAGTTACTTGCCAAGTTTATTGTTTACGTCAATGCAAATTTACAAAGTTATATAACTAACCTATTCAAAATGCAGTAAAGAAATTAAAAAGTTTTTTTATTAAAAAAGTATTATAGTATTGCAAGTGAATTGCCAGAATATGAAAGCAATGAAAAATAAATAGCAGTTTTGATAATGAAAGCACACAGATGGGTGCAACAGCGCAGACCAGACAAAGGTAAAAATCTCTGAAAGGAAAACATTTCGCTTTTTTTCCTCCAGTCCATAACAAAGTACAGAAAAAACTAAAAAAAATAGAAATTTGATAATTTTATAGTGATTAATTTATTTTAGAAATGAAAACTCAGTCAATAAGATCATTTTTTAATAATTTTTATTTTATAAATTTACATTAGTTTCACTCTTAATTAGTTTGTGAATTAGTTTAACTCCTTTCTACATTGAATAAGAAACAGTTCCTGAATAAACAGAAATTAACAAAAATCTTACTCATGAAAATAATCGAAAAATCGGCTTTTACCCCTTATGCAACGATTGAACTTTTATGACCCACTTATATTGTTTCCATATAGCATTAAAACGGAATAAAATATCCCATCTTTCTGTTCCTGTAATATGGTTTTCCACTTATAATTACTAGTTAGAACACTTAGCTATTTGAGTTTGAATAATTAATTTCTGATATTTTTTTAAGGGTGCCATTTTATGTTTTCTCAATTCTCAGCGTCCATCTTAATCAGTTTCGCAAGTAAGTTTTTCATTTTTTTTGTTTTATTAACATTTTCAGCTAGTTATTAAACAAAAGTTTAATAACTAATTTAGTAACAAAGTTATTAAATTTAGTATCTATTATCTGTCCCAAATTAAAAATTTTATGAAAAATCTGAAAATAGTAATAAATATTAAAAAATATAATATAGACTGTACTTAATTGGTCAAAAACGTTTCACACATTTTTGATAACTGATAATTTAATAATTTGGTAAATAAAGGGCAAATAATTTTATTTATGTTTTTTAAGTCTCAGTCTTACATGTTATATGTTCCCATTTTGAAACATAGAACAATGCAAGAATAATAAAGAAAATACAGAATCAGAAATTATTTTTTCTAGTTAAAATAATCAAGCGAATTATGTCTGAAATTTAGGCTTACATTTACTCATGCAGATAATTGTAAACGTCATAATATTTGTTAGATTTTTTTAACAAAAAGCAAAGAAAGTTTAAGGAAAATAGTTAATAGCTTAAGAGTTTTATTCAATTATAGAATACAAGTAAATATTTTCTATGGAATTGATAAGATTTAAAGTTTAAAATACAATGCTTGTTATAAATTTCATCTTAGATAAAGCTTCGCTAATGCTTATTTTGCTTTTGTTTTTTACTGTTTTAATCTAGCCTTAACTAGAAACTTTATTTTCGCATTTTTTTAAAATTATTATTCATCTGTCATTTTTTGCTGTATCCTGGGTTTCAAAATTAGGTACCAACATATATTAGATTCTTTTAAACAACATTGGTGTTTAAAATGAAACCAGAAACTGCATCATTTTAATTGCTACATTAATAATTAATAAAAGCCATATTAATACCTATATTCGAGTTACACTTTTGAAATAAAATTAACGGAAGAAAAACTTCAATTTATTCCTTTATTAGTTAAGACGTTTTGTAAATCTAATAAAATTAATCAAGAAATCATTTTATTTAAAACTGAAATAATAGCATCAACATTTTTCTGAGTATCGAAATTATTTGTTAAACTTTAGATAAAGAGCAGAAACTGAGAAACTTAATTGAAATTGCTTTTTCTTTTAAAAAAATTCTTTTCTTCCGATATGCTAAAGGTAGTTATTTGATAATTAAATTTCTGATAACGTCACTTCAGTTTTTATTATTTATTTTAAATATCTCTTAGAAAATAATCAATATCCAATTTCGAAAAAACTATAATATATTTCATTAAAATCTCAGCGGTAGTTAAATAACCTTCTTCTTTCAGATTTATGAATATTTTAAAGTAACAACAAGAAGTCAGATATTTTATTAACTACTTTTATTTTAAATTTGAAACTAAAATCTGATACAAAATTTTGTGTTCGGTATTCTATATTTTTTTTAACTTAGTGAAGTTTTTCAAGTTTTTCAGAAAGTTACAAAAGGAAATGTAATATTTCTTTTTGTAATGCATTTTTCTTAATAAAATAATATATTAGAAATATTTCAATAATTTATTGTTAAGTGAAAAAAATACATTTTCCTTTATAAATCCTTTATTTTTTCCTTTTGGAAGATAATGCTTAATGCATTATTTAAAATATTTATTTTTAAATTGTTTAAAAAAATTCTTAAGCTTAGAACATTATAAGATTTATATGATTAACATTCGATGTTTTAGAATAGTTATAAGATTAATATTCTTATCTTTTTAAGTGGTAGTCAATTCAGCAATTTTAATCTAAGTCTATTTAAGTAAATTACGGATTATTTTTAAACTGTTCTTCATCAAATTGCACTATAAAGTTATTAAGAGACCTATATTATAGATAGTGATAAAAATTGCAATTACTATTATGGTGCATAAATACTAGGATTAAAAAGATTAAAAGGAAAGTTTATGAATCTTTTAAAATATAGTAAAATTAACGAGAATTCAATAATTTAAATAACGGTTTTTTCCTACACTATAAAGGAAACAAAATCTATAAAAAAAAGTTTGTGTTCAGTATTCGGTGTTTTTGAATTTTTATAAAATGTTTTAACTAATTTAAGAAGAAAAACTTTATAGAAGTGAACATAATAAGAGTCCATTTTTCTTTTTGTAATGAATATTTCTGGATAAGAAAAATATTAAAGACAGAGACACTTTTTGGCAGTTTATTGATAAGAGAAAAAAAGAATTTTTTTTGTGAGTTCTTTATTTTTTTTATTTTTTAGATGATAATTTTTAATGCTATAATTAAAATTATATAATTTTCCATTGTCTGTAATATTATTTTTTCCTAAGTTTTAAAAGAATCATAAAATCAATCTTCTTTTCTTCTCAAGTAATGTAAAACTGTTTTTGCCTATCTCAGTCTGTGTAAGTAAAGTTTGAATTCCTTTTTAGCTATAAATTATAAAATTTCAATATACAGTTATCAAATGACCTATTTCTTTTCTTAATTAAGAAAAAATTGAGGTACTATTATAATATGATACACAAATAATGGGATGCCAAAATATAAATGTAAAGAAATAACAAATAATTCTGTCCTGTAATGTCTAGTCATTAAATTAAAAAAATCACAACTAGGGTACACTTGTTGGAACTAGGGTTGTTTTAAGAATTAATAGTAAAACAGGTGATGAAAAATATTTTAAATAATGCTACGTTAATTTTAGAAAAAAAAGCTACTATAATTCTTTTTAGAACAATCTTGCAAATTTTAACTTGTCAAACATTTTAACATATTCTGGAAGTTCCCAATAACTTCTTTCAAAAACAATCCGTGCACAAATTTCTTTTTAAAATTACGCCTAAATGTAACTAAAAAAAACTTATATTGCTTTAAAAAAATCAAGAAACTTAAACAAAAAGCTTGTTTTTATTTATTTGCATATTTAATTTTAAAAAACATATAGTTTCTTTGTGATGTTAAAAAGCATCGAAATTTTTTTCTAAATATGTATGATGAACATGTTCTACATAAAAAATTCCCAGATTTAAAATGCATTCTTTCAAATTTAGTTAGCATATTTTTTGTATAAATAAAGATTGTTTTAAAATAGGAAAGCGGTATCAAAGAATGCAGAATTTCAATCGTCATTTAAAGTACGTACTGTTACTTTAATGTTACTAACGCTTCAGTATTCGAACTATTTCCACCAATCTCAAACAAATTTACATGTTTAATAATCTGAAATAATATAGGATGTTGCACATAAAATATACAACATCCTTTATCAATCTTTTTTTTAAATTTAAGCTCAGTTCAAATTAGAAAACTGTAACAAATATGTAGTATTTGAAATAGTTACAGCATTTCAAAATATCTTTCAAATGTATAGAGTTACTGTTTAAAAAGTAGAAGCATCTTCCTGTTAGGAACTACTTATGAAATAACCAAACCAGATCTTTTAATATCTTTTAAAAGCCTCTTGCACAAATATTTTAAAATATTTTAATGCTAAAACGGAAGAAATATTGTGATGCTTTAACTATCTTTATCAGACAAAACTATTTGAGAGTTATGAGGTTTATATTAGTTAGTGCTAGACAGATCACAGATAAATTTTGTTCCACTTGACACAGAGCAGGCAATACCTTATAAATGTTTTTTATTTATTGATTGATTTTTTTTTAATGTTGGAAAATTATTATTCACTTTAGGCGTTTTAAATATTTGTAATAAAACAGTCTGTAATATATTCTGTTTTAATTATAAACTGATTTTAAGAATTTTTATTCAATCGAGTTAAAAAATATGAAATAAACATCTCTTTAAAATTATAATTCAAATTTCTATCAAAAAAAAAATGTTTGAAAATGTATTGAAAATGTACAAAAAAATGTACTGAAGCATAAATTACTCTTTTAATGGTGTGAGGGAAATAGCTAGGGTTGTAAATTTGTAAATATTATTTGTAAATGCATTTTTTACTCTGGTTTTATTTTCAACATTAAGCTTTATTTCAGTATCCTGCAAGATTCATGTAAACTGAACGAATTTTTACTTGATAAGCTATAAATAAATTGTGAAAAACAAAATTGAATACTGTTTAACGCCACCTCTCAACTTTATAACCACTTGGGTTTCATTTATAATCATATAAACCATGCATCTATAATTTTACATGTCTATTGCATCCACAGTTAGACTGATGATTTAATCTAAGAAATCCATCGAATTACTGAGATGCTGATTTTCCTGTTTCAACCACTGTTTGATCACGACCATCAAAAATTGTTATGAGAAAGATTTCAAGTCTGTTGATTATACAGGTTTTGAGCTGTAATAGGATGTGCGTGAATGCCTAAAAAAGCAGTTTCCGAGATCGATAAATTTTGATGTTAAATATGAGTATCAATAACATACTTGTGATAGAAATATTGACTAAAAGGCAGCAACTTTTCTACAAAAATGTCAAATTGAACATGTTATTTTATGTTAGCAGTCAACTCGATGAAATATCGGGTGCAAATGATTATAAGTAAAATCCTTCGAAGCCTTGACCCATCTCTGACTTTTCATGACTTTTGCCGATGTGACTAAAGTTATTTCTGGCGAATAATAGTAATTGTTGCTAACTTAAAGAATATGCAATTAAAAACGTCATACCTTTAGCATTATATTTTAGGTTAAATATTTACAAAAATAGAGTTTCGAGAAAAATTTAAAGTTATTAAAGATTTATGTGTTTTATATTATTTGATTTTGTAAGTACAGTAATGTTTTAATGTATATAATACGTTAAGAAAAACATAGTGTGAAATGCATTTTTTTCACTAAATGTTTGCTAGAAGATTTAAGCTATCATCAAGTAATGTATTTCATTACTCTCGTAGCTTGTAAGGAAAAAAAGAATCTAAATTCACGAATTTAACATTAGCTTAGAATCTAGCCATTAAAAAGTAAAATCAAAGTTTTCTTCCAAAAAAATTAAGGTTTTCAACTTTTCATTTGTAGTTATAAATTTAAAGCAATATGTGGTCGGGAAATATAATGTCCCACTCCTTATAATTTGAAAAGTTACATGAACACAAGCACTTATAAGTTTTTGTTGATTAACGAAGCTGAACATATTCAATGAATTTAATCAAATATAAAAGCAATTTTTTTTTAACTAAGCTTAAAGTGTTGTACTATTTCTGGAATTGTTATACATAAACATCCATCACGGTTAGCATGAACTTTTATTTAAATTTTATTTTTTTTCAATAATCAAAAGAGCAATTTTTGATGATAAAAAACATAAAAATATGTGTATTTCTCATTGGAGAAATTTGAGATATGAACAGAATTAATAATTAAAAACTACACATGTTTACATTTATCTATTTAAATTTAATCTATTAAGTTTAGTCTATTCAGATTTACTAAATGATTTAATAAGAATTATTAAATATTTTATTTAATATTTGATAATTCTTATAATAATTTTAAATAATTTTATAAATTTCCATTATATAAATAAATTTAAGTCTTAGTTTTTTGCAATAACAAATTTTATGCACTTGAAATTTCTTATGGAAATAATGAAACTGATTCTTTACTTAAAAACGTCCATTTGTAGTTGTTTTTTAATCATTTTAATTACGTATTTAATTTTTTGTTTATTTTTTTTCCTTTGAACTAAACTTTATATTTTTCTCTGTAAATACTGTGGCTGGGTGCAAAGTTGGTTTGTCGTCGGCCTTCTGACCCCAAGTCTGCGGGTTCGATCCCCGGCCCAGACACCGGATTTTCGGGATGCAGAAAATCCTCAGCGGCCATGTCGTATGATTATGCAGCATGTAAAAGATCCCTGGAGTGCCTTATTGGATCTTGGCATTTCCGGAAAAATTAAATTCCTAGTGAACTTTAGCATCCAAATAGAGCCTGGATGCTGCCATCTAGTGTGGCAAAAACTAGACGTCCAAATTAACATGACCAACAGTATCTCACCCATTGTGGTGGTCCTGAAAGAGTGGATGCCACGGCCTCTAGAGAACGCAATAGGTCTGCTCATGTGTGCGCACTTGTGCAGTTCATTGGAAATTAAAAAAAATAAAAAAATCTCTGTAAATACTTTACACCTTCAAATTATTATACAAATTTTGAATTTCAAAGGAAATGTTTATAAAATTTTGTCATTTTCATTCAAACTCTTTTTCTTTGAAATGCATGGACATAAGATATTTTCAAATCTACATTTATATCTACTATTTTTAATGCATGTATTTGTTTTTTAGCAATATTTGCCCTGAGGGAAAAAAATGGTCTCAGCTACCAGAATATAGTAATTATTTTCGTAAAATTGCAATAAAATATGATTTTATAAAATGTGATAAACTGGGATAATTTTTTCATGAGCATGCCATAAAAACCATTTTTTGGGTTTTATTTAATTTTCTTTTTCGTATTTCTTACTGAATGTGTGGTAATGAGTATTATAATATTGAAAACCTGATTTTCTGATTAACCGTTACCATATGTCAATAAAAGTTCCTACTTAATAATTTAAATAGCTCACAATATGGTTTTATTACCAGAATTATGTAATTTTTTTACCAAAAGTTTCATGACCATACAGTACGATAATTTAACCTTTTTCAAGTGTACTTACGTTCAACAACTAAACTGAAAGATTCCTCTTAGAATAACAGAATGAATAAAATAAATTGTGCAAATAATTCATAACTATTGTAGTGTGCTGATGCTCCTATAAAACAGTATTTTCTTTTTTTTTCCTACAATTATTTCATAGTAAAAAGTTAGATCAGGGGTAGTCATATAATAATTGCATAAATAACATGCATTTTCCCCTTTAAAAATTTTATTAAATTCTTTTAAAACTAAAAGGGTTAAACTTTGCCGGCAAAGTACAGTAAGTACAGTTAGTGCACAATTATTATTTTATTGTCGTTTCTTTTTCTGATTTTTTGGTAGAAAAAACATTTTTATCGATTAATCAGTAGTTTTGTTCCATTATTGTCCAAATAAAAAGACCCGGGAGTTTATAAATTTTTTATAAGCGCTTTTTATGATAAATTTGTTAATAACTAAAGATTTATGATTATTATAAATTTCGTATCAATTAATACTTACACGAGATATAAATCACAGAAATGACAACACTTAATGCAAGTCTTAATCCCATTTTTCAAGCAGAAATGAAACGTCAAAACTATAAGAGAACTAAAATTCAATCACACACGCGCGAAAGCGCACCAGCTGACCATGAGACAATAAATAGTGCTCTGAAATGTTTCCCGCGCCTCTCTCGGACTAGAGTCCCACGAATCAGTTGCTTTCATCCTTACTCTAGTACATCTTTTCCACTGCCCCCTAGCGGAAAAAGTGTTCGCCGTTTGTCATCGTAATCGTTATCCAATGCTGAACTTCTGACATGTCAGGAGTTTTGTTTGAGTGCCTTAAAAGTTTTCTGGTAATGACCAATACTATTTTAGAGGAGAATGTTGGGAAAGAAAATAATTAGAGAAAAGGTTTCTGGAGAATTCAAAATTAAATGTAACGATAAATAACTTTATCCACCTTTAGAAGAATTATAGAAGTATTTTAGATAAGAATTTGATAGAATTAATCGTCGGCATTTCTAAAGATTGTTTATAAGGCATTAAATTTATTTAACGCATTAGCTGTTAATTATTCTACTTTTATGTTTAAAATAGATGTCCAGATTTCTTTAATGTAAGTGAACTAACATAATGTTCCCCAACCCCCGGTCCGAGGACCCGTACCGGTCCGTGGATCAAATGGTACCGGGGGGGGCCCTTTACACTGAAACTGAATTTAAATTCCTAGGTTTAAACCCCAAATTAAAAATATCTGCGTTCCATTAAAATTTTATTTATTTAAAAAAAAAAGCCCCCGAAAGTAGTGACATAAATTTTTTAATGTTTATAATGTATCATTGTCTCCGATTACCCCCAGATGGAATCGTCTCATTGCAAAGAAACAAGCTCAGGGTTCTCATTCACTTAACGTTCGAGTAAGTTTAAATGTTAAATCACTTTATATTTATTTTTTGGTGTAACTGTATTTTATTTAGAAGGCATGTTTAAATACAATTAAATTAAAAAATCAAAATAATCTAACATATAAACAATCAATGCTCCCCCCCTAGCGGGTCGCGATAAAATTATCAAACGTTGACAGGTCCGCTGTGAAAGGTTGGGGAACACTGAACTAACGGATTCCTTCAGTCAAAATATCCAACCAGATCTTGCAATGGATTTTAAAGATTTCAACTTTCATTTGAGAATATTTATAACTATTTTCTATTTACTTTCTTATCATCATAAATTTTGAATGAATAAATTATATTTCAAAACACATTTTTTTCCAAATTACTATTTTTCTCTATAATTTGTATTTTGAACGTAAAGACTTAAAATCAAAACAGACATTTCAAAAAATGGACAAGTCAATGTTGCTTTGACATTAAAAAATAAAAAGTATTCTTTAACAAATAATATATTTTCCTTTCGGAAAATAGATTTTAAAAAATATTACATAACAGTGTTAGTTTTTAGCAGGGTAGTAAATTTTTCGATAACTAACCATTTTATCAGGTTTTTGACAAGTGTCAAAAACCCAAAATTTCACTGAAAGGAAAATTATAAGCTACTACAAACGAGAAGTATTTATAAATTAACATATTTATAAAATTATTAATGATCAACCAATTATGTTCAAAATTTATTTTGAAATTAAACTCAGCTTTTGACAATTACTATCAGAAACACAAATTTCTGCGTTGAAAATATTAAATAATTATAAATATAAATGTGTATAATTTAAATTTATTCAATCTGGGGAATTAAAATTAAAAATATCAATTGATTGCCGCAAAACATTATTCAAGACATAAAATCATTTAATATGCTTTTGAAAATTTTAATTTAGGTAAAAAATAATTTTAAAAGATAGTGCCCAATAATATACCAAAAAAAGGCAGATTATTTCATGTTTTCATCGTTTTTTGCTGTTACTAGTTTAAAACGTCTCGTGAATTTCAAAACACTGTTGTACATGTCAAATTTTATAATTTCTTAAACCATGGTAAATTCCAGTAGAAATATGTATTACAGCATTAAAGGTATCAAAGTTTTGACTGACTGCTTTTTTGACTAAGATTTTCATATAATACCAGATTCAAAAAGTATTAGCCCGCTGAAAGACATGTATATTTATTCAGTACAAATTTGTTTCTGTGCCTCATTTTATTACTTAAAATATCATCTAATCTAATTAATCACATATTTAAGGGTCTACCCTCCGAGTCATTAAGATAGTATACTAGTTCCTGAAAATCAAATTAAATGATCAGTTATCTATCTGCACCCCTTTTCATTTCCCACAGTGAACATACAATCACTTGTACTTTATGCTTTAATAGTCGAAGTACATGTAATGTTAAGCATTAGTTACTATTTAGCCAAATATAATGTAATTTTTTTGTTGATCAAAATAAAGTTTTATGAAATTATAAAAGAATTTCTTAATCATAAACATCTTACAACTGTTAATTTGCAATATAAATGAAAATCTTTTTTCTTAAATTATCCTACATGGATATCCTTCTTAAATTATCCTTCATGTTTAATTATTACGTAATTTACCAAGCAAATTTAGAAAATATAAGGGTTTGACAAAAATATGAAGAAAATCTTTTATACTACCTCTGTATAAGTAATCTCTCCTTTAGCAGCTAATGTTTTCAAAGATTTTACTTAGCAAACTGCTTGCACAGTTATTATTATTATACTTTAAGCTTTTAGAAATGCCCGTCGCACACATATAAAATTTTGATTGAACACAATGATGAGAAGAAGTTAACATTTTATTTTTAACTTTAATATCAGTAATTTGGGAAGCAAGGTATAGGGTTGCAATATTTACATAAGGAGCAATATTTAAAAATATTATATATTTATATTTTAAATTATAATGGTATTAAAAAAGAAGAAAAGCTTTTAACCTCATATTCTCATTTTGGCCGAAACAAAATTTTCAATGGTAAAAGAACATCTTTTCTAAAAGCTGAATCTCTTTCAGATTATGCCAGCAATTTTGCCACGCAAAACTTTCCAAAGGATTTGCTGCTAAAAGAAAATTTTTTAACATAGACGTGATTTTATATTCTTGCCCAACACATTGTACATTATAATCTTTAAAAAAAATTAGGATCATTCTTCATTAATAAAAGCCTTCTGATTAATACAACGATTTTTAATTTCATCAAATTGTATTTTCGTCTCTTAATAGTGTGTTCCAAACGTACACATACTTTTAGAACTTAAGCATCTGCAGGCTGTAATGTGAGGAATAAAGAATATCTAAGTCATTATGAAAACAGCATCGGAAAATAGCATTCCAAACAAAGATTTTAAAGGCTAAAGAAACGAAACGAGAATAAAGCACAACTGAAAGTACAGAAATGAACATACTATAATTTTGGTTCGCTAAACAAGAACCTTCCTATATGTCTTTCAGGATCTTAAAAATTTGTTCAAATAGTTTTCTCCTCAGTGAATATCTCATTTACCTAAAAGCTATCGCTGTACACCACGGTTTTCCTACTAGTATTATTGATTCCATCAATAGAAAATTACTCTTTCGATCCAGCAAACTCTTTAACTCGAACTTTAACAATTTGATTCTTTTATCTAATCATTCGAAAATCCTAAGTAGATTTTCAATAAATTTGACTTTAAAAATCGTTATTTCTCCTCTAAATAAACTAAATTTCACCCACCTTAAAGACAGTATTGCTGACAGTAAAAGCTGAGGCATGTAAATTATAAAACGCCATAAAATATTTACATAGAATTAAAGTAGACATGTTTTTATGTTTTTGCCCAACACTTTGTACATTATATTCTTTGAAAACCTTTTTGGATCATTCTTCATTAATAAAACTCTTCTCATTAAAACAACGATTTTTATTTTCATCGACTAACATTTTCGTCTTTTCATAGTGTGTAATAAATTCCGAACTGTTTTTTTATAGAGTGATATAAAGTTGAACATGATAACAATTCTAGGGCATCCAAGTGGCTTTTGAACTATAAAAGAGGTGTGAGTCCTACAATAAATATTCTCAACAGTGTAAAAAAAATCAGGCCTTACAAGCTTCCTGTTAGGTGTGAATGATTGTTTTTTCACACGCATATATGATTAAAGACACGTTATTAAGTATTAGTGTAATTGAGTCATAAATGTCTACTTGGCTTTTTTCCAAATGTAGAACTAAAAATTATTTTTAGGAACTATGTATTAGAGAAAAGACCTTGTGAAATGCTTTTAATGCTATCCCATTTTCGAACTTTAAATAAGAATACTTTATTGCATTGTCTAATCGTTTCTTAGAAAATATAATGTTTTTATTTCCAAGAGATCGAATCTTGCAGAAGTTTAATTTCTGATTTAAAAGATGCTTTTGAAATTTATTATCACTCTTATTATTAAGTGATATTTACAATACGAAAATATTAGAAGTAATAGTAATAAATTAATCAAATTATCTAATTAGAAATTCAATCGCTTGAGAGCAATATTTAATTACCTTAATAAATAATAATAGTAAACCAAGTATAATTAGTATTTTTGACATTGATTTTTTTGTGAGAAGTAGTAGTTTTGATCAAATAAATGAGAAATTATTCATTAATATTTGCTATTTTATTAAAAAATAGAATGATTTTGATGACAATGATGATCAAATAATTTCGGTGATATAATTTCTATCTCTAATTAAAAAGTAAACTACATACTAAAAAAGCCAAATTAATGAATAAATGGTATTAATCGTTAGAAGAAGCGCAAAAAACTGCCGTACTATTATCAAAGGCACTGATGCTTAATCGAATTTGGTAATATCCGCAAGGTTGCCACAGAAAAAAAATGAACAAAATAGTTGCTTCTAGTAGCCTAAAGCATAAAAGTAGTCTCCTAAAATTATGAAAGTAGTTGCCTAAATAAAAACAAAAAATTTTCAATAATATTACAAAAATTTTATTAAATGACTTCATTGTAATATACCATGATCCATTTAGTCGTTGATGGTCAATATGATAATTTTTAAATAAACGTTAGTGTTCTAGCACTAAATTTTTATATAAAAAATTAGTATATTTGCAGGAAACTAAATACTTTTAAATACTAGAATTAATTCAAAAAAATAATATTTTTTTAAAAAAAAGCATACTCTTTCTAAAAATTTTTCCCTTTTATCAATAACTGATTTAGCAAATATATATATACTGAAAAGTTATTACTAAAATTCGAAATTCACGCATCATAATATCGTATTAAAAATAGGTTTCTTTAAAATCATCAGAACTTCGTAGCAATAACTGTTGAAAAGGCTATTGAGAAACGAAATAGATTCGCAATGTGCAAATTGAGTTCATTAAAAAGTGATAACTCAAATTTGCAATTCAATTTTTTTTTTATTTTTTAAGAAAAAAAAATCATTATGTTCAGAAGCTACCGCGGGCTACAGGTTGTTAACCCATTTTATGCATAAAAAAAACATCGCTAGAAGCACAGAAAAGTCTCCCAATAGTCCCCTTTTCTTTAAAATTGTTGCTTTTTTAGATTTTTCAAGCAAAAAAAGTTGCTATAGTTGCCTCAGGTCGAAAATAGCTGCAAACAGTCGCATTTTGGTCGCCTGTGGCAACCCTGTATGCGATACTGGCATTATGGTAATTTATGCAGTTTTAATGGGTATTAAATATACTACTATGGAGACTAAGTATTTTATGAGTAAATTTGGTGCAGATTAAGACTGTACCAGAAATATACATTTTTAATGTTGATATTGCATAAAGAGGCTTATTACGAGCATTCGAAGATTACAGGAGAATTTTTTTTTTTTTGGGGGGGGGGGTAAATTTGAAATATGTAATAATATACATTTAATAAATTACTATACATATAATAATAATACATTAAAAAAAGTATTACCAAGTACATTTAATCTTTATTTTGATGCAATGAGCAATTAAAAATTTGCTTCGCTAAATATAATAACGTATAGACACAGGGAAAGGCAATGAATAATAATAAATAAAAAGTTGTTGGAATTATTTTACCATTCATAATTGTGTCTGTATTTATCTTTCTGTTTCGTGCATGATTTCGTAGTGTTCAGTACTGATTTTGATTTGTTGATTTTTTTCTTAACCCAGTACAACGAAGGCGCATTCAATTAGTACCATTCCTTTTCGACGAAGGCCAATGAGCCGTACAAGTCAAAATGCTCTTCAGAAGAGTTTTTCATTACTTTTTAATATTCTGTTAAATAAACTACAGCATCTGTATGTGTTATTACTGCATATCGTTAAAAACTTCACTTATCAGAAAAAAAAGTTAACCTTTTCCACTCAGTTTACTTTTTTAGGCTTAATTCTCCAACCTTCTGTAAATTCCTCAACTGATCCACTCTTAATTAAAACAATAACAATATATAAGAACAAACCTTAATTAGAAATAGAACTTCTCATTCATGATCGCTAAAGAGTGTTGAACGATGCTATTCAAAAGCGCTTCCAAAAGTATCTTTTATCACATATGCCAGTGTTCTCCCTAAGCGTTTTTAGATGAGCGGAAGAGCGGACTTTTAATCCCCATAAATGCGCCCTTCTTGCCTTTTTTTGTAAAAAATAAGCCGCAATCCCTTAAAAATACTGATTTATTATTTTTTCCGGAAAACTTTATTTTCTTATCAGCCTGTTTTAATGAGAACTTTTCTGAGAATGTCAACTTTTGATTTATTTAGTTATTGATAATCATTTAACTTTAATTTTTAGCTTCATTTATAGTTATACAGTTAAAATCCGTAGGATATTCGGCCCCAGATATATTCACGCAAGCTTTTTTCCTATCATTAATTTTGATTAAAATATTCAAAGATATTGTAATACTAGAAGAGATTTTTAATCAAGTTTGGATTTCTTTAGAAAAAAGTACATTTTTTTTCCAAGACACTGAAAAAAGCAGACAGTAACTAAAATTTAAAAACAACCAATGCAAATGTTTAACAATAAGTATCAGCTTAAATTTAAACACATAAAATTTTATATAGTAAAAAAAAAATTTAAAATTTTCTTTCACATTTATTCGTTAAAAAAATATTTTTTCTCATTTTACTTTCAGACGAAATATAAAAATCTATTTAAACTATTATAATGTTTATTTTTGAATAGTTAATGTTTTATTTTTCTAAATAAATATAAATCTGTACTCTTACATCTAGATAAATTATGTGTACTTATATTATTTTTAGTTTGTAAACTCTATTTCAAAAAAAAATCATTGTTTAGATAATACTGGAAAGATTATTTTTTTTCAATTAAACTAAATTAATAATATAGGATAAATAATTATTTTTAATTATTTTTACAGATATTTACTTTGTTTGGATTATTTTCTATTGGTTAAATTTTTATTAGTTTCTTTTTTCGGTGGGATGGGAGTATTAATGAATATTTTAGTGATTTTATATTTTACTATTATTTTTTTAAATTCATTTCGTTTAAAAATGCACCATTAAATATTTATTTTTTCATAATTTAAGGTTTAAAATATAAAAATAGCAAAAAAACTATTGTTTATCAATTTATCTTTTTTTTAGTTTACTTTTTAGAAGAAAATTTATACCCAGAAATCTTGAAGCGTGCCTTAAATATTTTTTAAAAGCTTCAAATTTTCTCTGAATTACTTTGTGAAATATGGGTCAAACTTAGTTATTATATATTCTTACACATTTTGATAAAATTTATTGGTGGCATTTCAAAACTTAAAATGCCTCTTTGTAGGAGGATGTACTATGCTCTTTTTCTTTCTTAGGGAGAACTCTGTATATGGTTTAAGAACTTTGATAACTTACACTAACGCAATAGCATGCTTAGCATAGCATGAAGAAAATTTATACATAGAGATTGTTTTGTAGCTTGCCTTAATTATTTTTCAAAAGCTCCAAATTTTCTGTGAATTACTTTATGAAATATACACAAGTAGTATAAGAGTTTAATTTAAAAATTGAGGGTCAAACTTAGGTATTATATAATCTTACATATTTTGATAAATATTAATGTCCCGCAGTAAAGAAAGATATGGTTCCCAGTCGAACACCGACTTCAAGCATCACTGGCTGCGGTCAGCAAGTGGGTGGATGACCACTTTGATCAGCCTACATAAGGACCAAGTGTGGGTGGTATTGCTCCTCGTCAAACTGTTCTACCGTGAAGTACTCGAATTCTCGCACATGTTGTCGGGCTACCAAAGCAGAGGAGCCATCCCCTTTGCTGAGTATCAGAATTGCGATGGCATCTTTTCAGATCATCCTCAGAGATGTTTCCCAGACTGTCGTTAATAGCTTTCTGTGAAACTCTAATGCGACGCAAATTGCGGTGAATTTGTGCAACGAGGGGTGACTTTGTGCAAACTGACATTATTTCAATTCCTGAGTCGTGCCATCTAGTGGTATTTTTTTAAGCTCGGTACCAACTGATTTGAGTTGTCAACATAACGAACTAATGGTTTAGCAAGAACTGGCAATTAAAACATCATCGTTCTTTCAAAATTGTAAGCTCAAGTTACAAACAGTTTCAGACTTTTTAACGTCACAAAATCGGAAGCCAGAAAGTCTGCTCTTTTGAAGAAGTTCTACTTATCCTGGCCAGGAAGGTAGGTAATACTTTAAAAGTCTTATCAATTGAGATAACAAATCATGCATACTTTTTTTGTTTTTAATTATTATAATGTTAGTTATTTAATAATTAACAGTTTGCACAAAGTTACCCCATCTGACGGTACCCACAATAAAGTACCTACCTGAGCCTTTTTTTTTATTCCTAGGGAGAACTCTGTACATGCTTTGAAAAATTTGCTTACTCACACTACAGCAATAGCATGCTTAATGGTTATATATTGTAAAAAACGTACCAAAAGAGTAAGGGTTATTTTACCTATTAATTCTTCTCTATCCAAATAAATATTTCAACCATCAGTAAATACCATATGATATCGCATAACTGACCCCTCTCCAATTAAAGCAATAACCATGTATATGGACTAACCCTTAATTTAGAAATAGAGCTTTTTATTCCTTATCGATAAAGAATGTTGAACAATACTACTCAAAATCCTCTAAAAGTAACTTTTATCATATATGCTTTTCAATCTTCGGTCACTACAGCTATAGCATGTTTTATCGCTATATATTGTAAAAAACGTCACTTGTCAAAAAAGTAAGGAGTCCGTTTCTACTTATTTCTGAAAATCTCCAATAAATCAAGTTAAAGTTTGAGACTTTTCAAATAAGATTGACTTCTTTCCTATACCACGTCATTTATGACTTAAAAATGGGTGCGGTGCTTAACTATGGAAGATATTTTTTGCTTCCATTTCTTTTGGAGATAAAACAAGGTGTGGTCTTTCATAAGTTCAAAAGGAGTTACCATTCAAATTATTTGGTAACTTTCTTGTTAATATCTCTAACATGTCGATAATGAAGCAACAAATTGCTAAGTAAGAACTGTTATTGGACTTTTTTTCTTATTTGGAATATTTTCGACATTATTAAAGAACATATCATGAATAATTTATATTTAACACAAAAATATTTTTGATAGAAAGTAATAAAAAATATTGATTTTTTTTTCAATGGAAAGTTTTTTCCTCTATTTAACGAGTAGATGCATGCTTTTTTTTTTATCATTTTCTTTTTAATGATTATGTTTTATTATATGCAAAACCTTTCATATAACCATGCGTGATAGACGCAGTTGGAGAAAAGGCAATATTAATATAATATTTATCCTGGAGATAATAAATAGCACTTGTTTAAGAATAGTGATAAAACATTGTAGGGAATTATCACTATCCATTCGTCTAATTATTCTATTGTCTAAAACGTGAAGATAAACAAATATAATGAAGAATAAAATCTGAATATTACTAAATAAGTTTTCTTTTCGTAAGTATGTGAATTTCCAAAGTGAAGAGAAATCTTCATTTCTATGTATATGTGAATTATTAAATACATAGATTTTGAAAAGAGTCCGGACGATGTGACTGCAGGCCTGAACCCCACGGGACATCTCCGTCCGCTAAGAAATCAAAAATTCAAGTGTGATGTATATTTTGAAATAGTTTTTGCCAAGGGAATTTAAGGAATCCACATATTGCCTATTAATTGATTAAATTTATTGCTAAAGAACTTTTTCTCAGCCTAACTCATACAAATGTATTGTCGGAGGAGAGAGTGTGCGAGATTATAGAAGCTATTGATGAAATCATAACATTTGCAACCATATAACGGTTTTCCAATTCTACGCTATTGTTTTATCTACATGTAGAGGGATACTCTAAAAATATATTTCATTCTGCACTTAATTTAAGGTTGTGATATTAATGATTTTTATTCATTAAAAATGATTTAATAAGATAATAATTTAGTTTTTAAATGTTAAGAAATATGTTATGCAGATATCAGCATGACGATTTATATATCTACTCCAACATTTTTTTTTGTGCGATGGATGGGGTAGCATACAAAAGTAGTTATAGCCTCTCGATTAGCTATAAAAATAGTTTTCACAACACAATTAAAAAAAAATTTATGCGATAGATAGGGGCATAAAAAAAGTCTCAAGTAGAGTCACCAAGAGCTGTGGATCCTTCACCTTCTGCTATTCATTTTAAAAAAGTAGTCTTTGCTCCTAAGGAAATTACCTTTTACTTCTCTGTTTTTACCCTTATTCATTTCAGGGGATTATGTCTTAAAAATAAAATAAAAATCATAAAAAATTAAGTCTAAATACAAAAAAATAATAAATTTAATTTCTATTTTCACTTTGAAATTAATCTCATCTTAATCGTCCAGGAACGTGAAAGCACTTTGATGGATGTCAACTAATATTGGATTTAAAAATTCAAACACGTATACCATTTTTTTTACGAAATCACCTTATTTAGCGATTTGTCACTTGCGCCGATGAGAAAAAAAATAAAAAAAGTTAACTTCTACCTACTCGTTAAAAAAAATAAAGCAAAGCATGAGACAAGTCGCCAAATATTTCATTAACAAAAACCCAAGTCACCTAACTAAAGAGACACGCAGTCCGTTTCAGGAAAACCGGAACTAACACCATGCAGATGACCTTTGTTTATTGGTGATTAATGAATTTTTCCTCTACTACGAAAGAATTCCATTCCAATATGCTAATTGCATCTTTCATTCATTTAAATGGAAATTCTTGCGCGTTCAACAATCAAATTATGCTATTATGGAATTCGATACATTTATTATGTAATTGACTGACGCAATACTACTGTAAAGTGATGAAATATATATCGAAGATAGAAAAAAACTAATACGTTATGAAACGAAATAAAAAAGCGAAAACGATAAAACCTACTTTTTTTTTTATAACTTCGTCAATTATGTTCCAATTTGCTTGAAATCTTCATATACCACATAAAAAAATTGCACAGAAAGGACAGCACAAAAACTGGTAATATATATATATATATATATATATTTGCTTATTTCTTTCATTATTTCACTGAAATTCAAAGCTAATTTATCGCAACCTGAACATCAAAGCATTTTCTATTTAATTTACTAATGTGTGCTTGATAGAGCTGAAGAACGCATTTGAAATCGAAGCTTTGTTTGACAGAATGAAATTCTTTCAAGTTAAGAATCTAAAGCAGAGAAATTTGTCGTTAATGAGAAAATATTCACTTTCGTTTGAAACACTCTTTCTATTTTAGAAATTCATGACAATAAACATGAAATTTTATCTATGCATTATATTTATTTCTTGAAATCGTTGTTCTCATGAATTGCGTTTGATTTGACGGCATTTGAACAAACAGTGTTTAAGAAATATTAACAAGAATTTAAAGTTTTTCTCCTAGCAATGTTTTAATAAAAAAATCGTTGAAATTTTGCAACATACATCAATGTATAAATATTCTAATTAAATATTTCTGAAGTTCAGTTTTTCTTTCAAATTTAATTGATAAGCTCAAATTTAAAAATAAGAAATAGTCTGAAATTCATAAAATATACTTTGTTTCGAAATGTTTTCTGAAATTACTGCAAAAATTTTATTTTTCTTGTAGCTATAAGTTTGATAGGCTTTAAAAGTAATCATTTAATTTAATTGTACAGTTAATTATTTTTTTTGTATAAATAAATATTTTTTGATATCCTTGAACACGTAAAACCTTTTCGTTCACGTAAAATTCAAAAATTAACAAGAGAAAATTCAACATGTTTCTAGCACTCAAAGCGAGGTTTCCATTATTAAGATTTACCAACACGTGAATTGTGGTAAAGTGGTTCATTGTGAAATGGCTTGATTTTTAAGGAACCAGGTAGAAGGAGAAAAAAGGAACCTAAACTTCGTTAAATCCAGTATAATATTACCTTGCGCACTTCCATTTTTGGGTCAGTCCTTGTTAACTAACAAATCCTTGTTAATGCTGAAGTTTTTCTTTCCATGTCATTTTTTTTCCATTTAAATAAAAAAAAAATATTTACAAATAAAGGTAAGCTAATTTTTATTGCTATACATTAATCATTAGTTACTTGTTATAAATATTTACTTTCATTATTACATTTTGACTAAATACAGCTGACAACTTTTAACCATTCAAGTAATTTTTTTTATGTTTATGTAATATAAATAAAAAATTGTTTTAGAATATCTTTTAAATTTTCAAAGTAAGAGATAAACAGCTAAATGAACAATTACTACAAACTTCAAAGAAAAATTCTCTGCGAATAATATTTTCCTTTTACATTAACAAAAAGTGTAAGCAAAAAATTTGAATAAAATAATAGGATGAAAAAATATTTCTTCTCGAATTTGTTTCAATAAAATATTCTAATATGATGAGATATACTCAGAAATTTTACATAGAAAAATCAAAGAAATACTGAAAAAAACAGCATAACACATCTTTTATCTTTGATAATTCTGATTATAATCCATACTATTTTAATACTTTAAAAGAATGTGGTATTTTTTAAATTCATTTGAATTCTTTCTTTCTTCAAAACGACTTACAAACTCCCAATTATTTTTTCTTTACAAAATCTGAAAGAATCCTGCTTTATCAATGTACAGCATCGTGATTTATCTTTTATTAAAAACTTAAAATTTTTACCGACATATGAATGTTTTTCCAAATACTTGATTAAATTTTTCCCATAAATATGTATGATACAATTCAACAAAGCTATAAAAAAAGGAATAACTAACAAAGAATTGAAATTCATAATAACTGTAGTTGCAGATGCCTTTCGTTTTTCTGCCTTGTTCAAATGCAGTGAAGCAAAAAGTAAACTAGGATCTTGAAATGAAAGGAAATCCTTCTTCTGGCAATTTCCATAAACCTTCTGCCTTCTCGCAATACGTGCTTCCAAGTAGTCCTTATCGATAAGGAAATTACAGATAGGCAGATGCTATGACAAAGAAAACTTGAAAACGAAAGCGACACATTTCAATATGAATAGGAGGACATATAGGCAAGTACAATTGAGGATTCACTTGATGAATGCGACAGCCGGTTTGATATAAACTATGCAAATAAGTTTCGATTTGAATAAAAATGAGTGAGTGAGCTTCCGCATGTAGTGCTTTGTGACTGTAAATTTTAGAAGTATATAAAAACTGCGAATAAAGTTTTGCCTTTTAGGGAGGACGGAGGTATCAATTTGCATTGCTAATAAACTGGGAATTCACGACTCTAGGATTTCGGGCTAAATAAATACTGGAGTTTTGCGGGGTTCTGGAGAAAGATAAATGCTAGATTTTTAGAAGAAAGTTTTCAAAGTCAGTTTTAAAATGTTTGAAGAGTTTTTAGTTTGCCAATCAAGAACAATAAAAGAAGCTTGTTTTAACTTTTGAAACGTTTATTTTTTGCATTTCTTATTGATATTCTTTGTACTCAGAGAAAATTTAAAAGAATCGATATGCTTACAAACTAAAATGCTTATTTTGTTTAAGATGACATTTGTAATACACATGCCCATGCAGGGGGACAGATAATGATTACCATAAGAAAACTTACCAAGGACGCACCAATGGCATTCTAAGGTAACCCTTTTGGCATCCATTAAAATTTATATTAGAAGATATCATACGCCTATGGTAATCATAGAAATGTATATGGCAAGACACCAAAAGAATAAGGTTACCGTAAAAAATATGTATGGCATTCATATGGCCTAGACACAATAACTATAGAAATTTGAATGGTATCATATGGTCAGACTACATAGTCTTATAGTACGATTAAATCGAAGTACCAAAGGTATATGGCAAACTAATGGAAACACACTATGCGTTATTCATATAATGAAGTAGACATTTCAATATAAAATAAGAGGACATATAGGCAATATATATATATATATANGGGTGATCAAATGAAATGGTACGAAACGACACGGTGGGTACAAATGTAGACTTTATTCAAAATATACACCATAGGCCTGTGCACAGCGATCCCACTGATGAACATGCCGCAGGATTCCTTGTTCCCAGAATTCCTGTGGTCTTGACGAGACCCAGTCCTTCACAGCGTCCTTGAGTACGTCGTCCGAGTTGAAGCGCTTCCCTTTCAGGTGTTTCTTCAGTGGACCAAACACGTGGAAATCGCAGGGCGACATGTCCGGACTGTAGGGCGGATGGTCCAATGTCTACCACTTGAACTTGGCCAGTACCATACTTGTGACTCTGGAGACGTGTGGACTCACGTTATCATGGAGCAGAACCACACTCTCCGTGAGCAGCCCCGGTCTTTTTGAATCTGAGTAGGCGTCAGAGTTTCTCACAGTATACATCGGAGGTAATGGTTTTTCTGTGCTCGAAGAAATCGGATAACACCTCACTGCTCCTCAATCGTCTAATTTTGCAACGGGAACGCCATCCTGTCCTCATACGGACTGCCTCATCATTTGGACGCCGCTTTTGATAAGGGCCTCTGCTCTCTCCTGCGGATGCGGGCACCCGCCCATGCTCCGATCCCAGTCAGAGACTCCAACCGCATCCCGAGATGTCTCGCTAAGTTCTCCCATAGCGGAATATGAAAATATTTAACTGTTACGTTTTTACGTCGTTTCGTACCTTTTCATTTGATCACTCCTTGTATATATATATGGAGAAAACTGCTAATAGTGAAATAGACTGTAAAAGCGGGATTTTTCAACGAACGGATAACAATGGATGAATTCATTTCAATATCTAATTACGGTTGATAAATGATCAAGTGATACGAGTGATCTGAAGGTTAGCAAGCGTTGCCAGCAAATTATTAAAAATCTTTATTTCAGATCTGTATTAATACTATAAAGCTATATTAAAGAGCTTTTTTATTGAAATATATTTAATACAGGAAGAGGACTATCAATAATTAGAGACTTTGCCAAGTCGTTACAGCAATAATTAAATGTAGAAGCTAACTAATGGGAATACTACTGTAAAAAAAACATTTTCACTTACATAAAAGAGGGCGTTGGGGGTATTTTAAACACAATACATGATTCGTTATATTATGTAGTTCGGCAATTAGTCAGACGATAATCGCTTATGTGATAACAAAGTTTGAAATTAATCAAGGAGCACGAGCGGGGTTCATTTCATGACTCCCGATAAGATCTGATTCCTAAAAAACTAGAGGCGTGTTCATTCCTTTTTTTATTATCTGAGTTTTCAAACCTTACATGCTTTTTTGTGGATAGTTGAAAGGCCTATCTAGCAGTTTTAGTAGATAGGTACTTTATTTAAGTCGCATCCTTGGGAATGGATGTCATCTCAGATTTTGATCCTCTGAAAAGGGGATTTCACTTACGCGACCACTACATCAATTTAGACATAGAACTAATTTTAGTCAGATCCCTGTAAACATGGTACTACTCAGCGACTGACCACAGAACTTTTGATTTCATAAATCTACGTATCGCATATACTCAGTTGGTCATAGCGGAATCGAGGATTGAATCCCAGCCCCTCCGAATTCTCTAACGACTAGGCAATCACGGCACTACCGGCTTCATAGAATGTCCCGACGAGTCTACAAATCATTTTATTTCTCATAGCTAACGAGTCCAATGCTTTACTTTTCATTCCCAATAAAAGTGAATTCTACTTTTTTACAGTTTTCATGAAAGTTTTGCCGCGATAACTACAAGAGCTATTCTGCTTTCTAACTTAAGTCCACTATCTGTGAATAAAAACCGACAACATCGTATGCAAATAAAATACTTTGCTATGTCACTTATTAGTGATCATGGCCAGCAAACGTCCGGTTAATCCATGTTTGAATCATTAACTTACAGTTCAAATATAAAACATTTCTTAACTGGAATAAGCAAAATAGTAATAAAAAACTTCTTCAGAAGAAGGTTTTGTTCGAGAAATCGAGGACAACTGAAATTACTGATTTGTTCGGCTTTTTTGAAGTAAAAGATAATTTATCTGTTTAACTACTGTCTCCGAGAAAACAAAATTTATTACTATATACATTAGTTTTTGTATTAAAACAATAATAACGAATATAATATCTAATTCGTCATTGATATTATACATTATAATATATCTGTCTGATATTATACATTAAAATATATATCTCTGATATTATACATTATAATATATAATATCAGAGAAGTAAATATTATCATGTCTTATGAAATTTTATCTAAAAAAGAATAGTAAAAAGCTTCAAATAGTTAAACAATAAACATTTCACGTATAAGATTCAAAAGTCTAATATCTTGAAAGTATTGAATCGCATTTTAACTGTAGTTTAGTAGGCGCGTCCTCCCAGATTTAAAAAAAAATCTTGTGTTACAACTGAATAAATATAATTGTCATATGCTGTACGTTGTGCATTATGTTTCCTTTCTGATCTTCCTTCAGCTATTTTTATTTTCAGAAAATCGGTACACAAACTAAAAAAAATAGTTGATTTACTCTTACTTGTAAGTTTAAATATTTAACTTTGATTATAATTTTAATTTTTAAGATAAACATTAAATTTATTTTCCTTGCAGGGATGCTTCAAGTAGCGAGTGCAAAAGGAGAGGTCCCCCTACCCCCCTTATCAGCACGGACCTGTTAATACATATTTTAAACATTCGCACTTATTGGGCCACTTATATTTAAAAATCAATGCACGTACATGTTTTTGCGTATTTCAAAATTGATGATTCATGCATTTGTGAAAAAAATATTGCAAAAAATGCTGACCTTTTTTAGTAGCTTGGAGGGAATTTTTGTGCTACCAGTCTATATCTTTTAGTAAAAAATACACTTTAGTTTATTTTAAAAATATGCAACTTTAAATTTGCATTATTGCGTTATTCAAAAGATGAATATATCAGTTCTGTCAGTTTCAGGTTTTATTGCTGAAGTATTCGTATTTGGAAAAAACATATAGTTTGAAGCGACTGTTTTATTTTGCGGAAATTGCTCGTTATATTTCTAGTTCGGGAGAAAATTTAATTGATAAAGATAATTTCTGAATTGAAATCTTGTTTGAAAAGACAGTTATTGAAATACCTTTTAGAAATGAAAATTATAGAAATTCTTGTTTGAAAAGACAATTATTGAATTTTTTAAAAGAGGTATGTAAAGTTAAGAATGTTCGTGTAGTCATTTTTTCTACATCTACTTTAATTTAGGAAATAAGTTCGCTAAAGTTTAATTAAACTTTGTAAAATGTAATATTTATATTTACTCAAGTAATTATCTTTATCTTACAGCAATCGCAGGTGCTAAAATTTCCTACAATCTACAGGGGTCTGTTCAGACATTTTGTGAAAGGTCCGTTTTTGTAAAATTGTGAGAAAATTACACGTAATTTGTGAATATAAAATAAACGTTAAGTCACATTCTTTCAACCAGGGTCCGCTTTTGTGAATTTGTGCAAATGGGGCCCGTTATTGCAAAAAAAACTTCTTCAAGGAGTTTTTAAATTGTAAAGACATACAAGATCATGCTCAACACTGTAAAATTATAATTAAAAAAATTAAATTTTAAAAAATGAACATCAATTGCAGCTACTAAATTAGCGATGCAACATACAAATATTTGGTATTTAGCCTATACTGCTGAACGCAGAATATTAATTTCGGACGAATAAAGGAAGAAGCGTCTACCGAAGACAAAATTTAGTTCGTTTACATCTGTCGTTCTTCCCCCTCCCTTCCCGGGGAGGGTTTATTGATTAACAAAACAATATTGAATATAAACCAATTCGTGAAGGACCCGATTCAAAGATAAATTATTTTGTGAAGGGTCCGTTTTTATGAAAAGATATTTCGTGAAGAGTCCGTTAACGAACCCAAATTTCTTCTGAACTATGTAAAACATTCCGAATACAATTCTTCAAACAATGTAATAACATGCAATTTCTTCTAAACTATGTAAAACATTCCGAACAAAATTACCGAAATTTTGGGAGAATCATCTACAAAATCTATTGTCGCTGTGAATATTTACAGTTTTATTTATTTAATTCGAGTTATTCGCCTATTTTACGGTAATTATTTTTGTAAAAATTACGTGGATGAGATTTTTCTTGTTCCGTAACATGTTCCGGTAAAAAGTACCACCCTAAGTGCCTGTTCTTTTTATCGTTATTTGACCCGGAAATTTTTACAGTATAGATTCTTAATGACGCCGGTGCATTTCTCTTCCTTAAACATTAAACTAAATAATTACTAACTTAATTTATCAGTAAATGTGAAATCTTACTAAATAAAAATTTGGAATAAGCATGCTGATTCAGAGTAATTTTCAAAGATCTGCATGCAATTCAGATCGGAAGTATCAGATCAGAAGTAAAGCCTGCGGAAGTATTACACGCTTTTCAGACAAAGCACATCGATTCACAAATATTCACTAGAATGCAATTCTGAACGAAAAACTTTGCAGAATGAAGTATGACTGCATTGCTTTTGTGACCATACATTGTTTCATAAAGTTTACTTGTAATTATGCCCCTTACCAATATTTAGAGCCATACAGGCATATAGCAAAATTACATTGCTAGTTTGTTAAGAACGTGATTTTTTAATTAGTTTACGACAGATATATTCTTCAGAGGTCATAGCTTTTTTTTCTAGTTTGAACTGATATTTTGCCGGAATTGGAATTAACTAAATACACGCAATTCTAACTATAACGATTACTTTCAGTCATTGAAGTAAAACAAGACCATAAATAATATTAACTAGATTCCAGTTCGATTTTAGAATGACGAGAAAAATTTATTTTCATGCCTTTCAAAATTTAACGAACATATTTCTAAAAAAAAATACTGTTTTGGAAATGAAAATAACAACTATTTTAAATTTGCCAAGTGATAAATCTCTCAACTAGTGTATTTAAATTAATAATTTTTGTAAATAACAGGGTTTTGCCAAATCTTAATGTATTACCAAGATACTTAAATTATTTGTGAAACAAAATTTGTTCAAAGTGATTTTTTTTTAAATTTTCCAGTTAGATTTAAAATTGCATTTGTCTATCGCATTCGTAAATTTAATGAGATATTTCCTAAATACTCAAGTCATGCTCCTGCATTAATTTTATTTAAGATAATTCTGCATCACACATCTAACAAATATTAATATTTTAAATAAGGCCATTAACTATACATTCGCCCATTAAACCCCATTAAACTCAACATTTTCAATGGTGCAGAAATTTTAAAGAAATTAAATTCGTGTTATCCAAACTACTTATTAATAAATAAATATTTATTTAAACAAATAATAGCTTAACTAATACTATTTTAGCGAATATCAATGATGAAGAAGCCATTCTCCTATATATAACTATGAAACACTCAAAGAGTTACTGAGAATGTTTATACAGTAATATATAAATTTTAGTAAGCAATATATAAATTTTCATTCGCGTAGTTTTATTAAATGCAGGTGTTCAACATATTTATGATATTCATGTTTTAGAATTAAAATTTAGAGTCAAATTTTATATGATTGTTTTAATTTGCTAGGGCTTTGCATGCGTTTTTAAAATCAATATATCGGTAAGCCACTAATTCCTTTTATCAAGATTAATTTCGTGACACTATTAAATACTACTATTTTAAAACAAAACACATAGTCTTAATTTTTATGAGTTGCATGATATGTAACTTAACATATTTGCTAACGAAAGTAAATCTTTATTTTTTATCAATAATATTTTGATGTTAATTCGTAGTATTTTTGCTTCTGTATGCTTTGTATTGTAGTTGCATTTATGTTTTGAACTTATATTGATAAATTGGGAATTACAGGATCATAGTTTTTTCAAATACAGGTTCATAATTTTTCAACAAAATAAAATTTTAAGTCATCTCTTCATCGAGATGAACGCGAATCCATTTTTATAAAAAAAAATTTGTGTCACTTTCAACAGTCGGACTGAGGAGTTATCGAACATCAAATTCGCCCACGCCCTGCCAACAAGAAGTTAAAATTAGTTGCAAAATAAATAGTTGCTAACGGGCACTTAAGATCAAGTGAAAAGATCCAATATTTATCAAGTTATCGATGGATAGTAAAACCAAAAATCAGGCAAACACCACGTTATAAATATTAAATTTTATTAAGTCATCTCTTCATCGAGATGAACACGAATCCATTTTTATATAAAAAATTTTGTGTCACTTTCAGTGATCGGACTCAGGAGCAATCGGCCATCCAAATCCAGTCTTATAAAGATTAAATTTTAACTAATCAAGCTGTAACTTAAAAAACAAAAAAAAACGTTAGAATTTTTTATAACCTTATAACCGAAACACTTTTGTGATTAGAGAAATAAAGTAGCTTTGAGAACAATAGAGTCAAAAAGTTGATTTTGGTATTCAAGTTGTCGCGACACTGAATTAATGAGGTATACATATATATTGAATTGAAAATGTTAGCCGTTACATTAATTGTCGAGAAAAGACAAAAAAGTTTACATTTGTTTTTTTCTTTTTATTAAATGTGATAAAAAAATTCAGTGGTTGATTTAATCGATTCATAACAGGTTTAAGAGTGATTAAAAAAACTAAATTTATGAAATTAATTGAAAGCTTGGAAATATGTAATGCCTATAAATGGCATCACAGAAGGTAATATACAAATAATTATAAGTAAAACTGGAGAAAAATATAGACTAATTAAACTCATAAAAAACATTCAAAATTAAAAGCAAACATTTAAACATGACGGTTGCTTTATTTTCAAGTAGAAAGAAAATTTAAATGCGTAATCATTTCACTAAACTCAACATAAAATTAATTCCAATTGTATCAAAATTTCTTTGACATAACAAAAAAAGAATTAAAAATTAAGTATCTTTTTGAGAACTTTTGAATAAGTTAAGAATTTTGAAGAAACGAGAGTAAGAAACGAATGCTTCTAAGAATAAACTGAAGGAAAATATATATTAACTAACCACATCGAAATAAAAATCGAATTAAAAACAAAATTTGAAAGATGCTAGTCTATCTTAAAATGCAACTTTAAAGCAAAATAAATGTTTATTTTCAAATAGAAAATAAACTTTATTGCTTAACTATTACACAAAATTCAAAATAAAATCATTTCCGACCGTATCAAAATTTCTTTGATGAAACTTTGAAAAGAAAAAAAAACTCTTTAGCAAAACATTGTTGTTCCCAGTCAAAATACGAATCATAATTTAAGAGTTTTAAGATGCTTAAATCAACCTCTACCCAGCATTATCAAACTAAGCAAACTTTAAATCTCTAAACAAATCCCATAAATCAAGTTTAAAGTGCTCTACTCTTATAGTAAATTTTCAGTAAAACAGCACTCAATCTTCGAACACAAAACCTATTTACTAATCAAATTTCAGCCAGAAAGCATCGAAATTCGACCCACAAACTACTTGTAGAGGGCACTCAAGAAAACTCCTGCGCTTCTATCTTTCCCTTATTTAACTTAAGGACTCTGAACAGAAACTCCTCCTTTACGTATTCAACTTGTATAATGGGCCCATTAACTTTCCCTAATGTGCGCAACTCTTCGTAATGTGCAAAGACTGCACCAGGCTCAGTTTCTCGTATGGGTATGGATTGAGTTCACCTACATAACAAACGCATTTGGTTTGGATGTCGAAACTCTGGTAAAGTTTGAGAATTGGTGAATTGGAATCTTTCGCTTGAATTGAAAATGGGGGAGGGTTTCGTGCAATTATCCTTTTATGTTTGGCTTTAAGAAAAGTATTTCAAGAGGATATTTTAGGAATATTAAAGATTAAATTTAAGTTCAAGGAATAAAAATGAGAGATAATTGTTTTTTTTTTGACGTTTGAGAAATTTTTAAATGTTTACCTTAGAAAAGTCATAAATTGATTTTATTACATTTAAAAAAAAGGAATAAATATAAAGGTGAAACCACTTGTGATAATTAATAACTCCACTTATACATAACATAATTACATAACATTACCACTTATACATAACTTATACGTGACATAATTCCACTTATTGGATTGAATACATTTTTCATGTTTTCATTCATCAGTAAAAAATTTTGGGTAAAAAATTATACAATCTCAGTGTTCTTGTGGAAATAATAATAAATTATTAATACAAAAAATATTGAGTAAAATATAAACGATTAAATTCCTGCCACCCTTATGTCATTTTACGTGATAACTCATTCTTTAAAAATTCTTTCTTTTAAAAACTAAATTCATCCAAAAAATCACTGATAACAAAATTAACAAATTTATAACCTTTAAATAAACAAATTGTGAAGCAGCTTTTATTTACAAAAGTCATTATAATTTTTGGGACAGATTATTACTCAAAACTTTTCGCTATTTTGGACATTTTAAAAGGTAATGCAATAAGCAATCATATTGATTTTTAAATGAATAAGCAAAAAAATAAACAAATTTTTTCATAAACAGAAAGTGCTATCAACAATAGTGCAATTGAGAATTCTATCCCTTTTCAATACAGAATTGATTTTTTTTCTTTCTTAAATATGTCATGAACAACAAACTCATTCATCAAATCAAAAATCCATCAGTATTCGCAATCTAAAAAAAATCAGCAAAAGTTTATAAAATTCACGTCGATTATCAAAATAAGTCAATCTTTAGAAACTTTTTGAATTCCTTTAAATTTTCTTACGTGAGAAAATGGGTAAAACTAATTTGTATAACTTGTACTTTTTCATATAAAGTAAACTTCCTTACACTTTGTGTAATTTTTAATTATAAAAAATGAGTAAATAATTCATTTACGTATAAATATTACTCGCCACAAAAATTTATTAAATAAAAATAGTTATTAATATGAGTAGTTTTTTCCAATTAAAATCGGAACATTTTGCTTATTATTAAAAAATATTAGTACAAAATGGGCGCGTTAAAATTAATTGAATAAAAATATGGTATAAGGATTTAAATTACTTATAATAATAATTTACTGCCTGTAATAAATTATTCTATTTCTGTTTTTAACATAAAATTATAAAAACCAGCTTTTTTTTAATGTATATTTTTTTTTACTTTCGCAGATTAGAATGATTAAAGTAGAACGAAAAATTAAATTATTAGTTTATGGAAGTATTAATAAGTTATTTCATTCCAGTATAAGTAATGACTATCACCATACTCCCATAAAATTTACTTTTATGTGCACCCCAAATAATATGTTAAATGAATTATTTTGTGCCACTTAGAAAACAAAGTCCGAATTTATTATTTGATATATAGGAAAATTAAATGTTAATTTGTTTTCTGAATAAATATTGACTAATTTTACATATTTATAATATATGCTATAAAAATAATCATTACTGCAACAGCCAGCTGTGGGACAGGAGGGTTGTAGGTTTCGACAATTTCGTGACCTACGGCATGATTATAGCAATGTTGGTACTATGCACAGTACCGGTGGTCTTTACGCTGCAGACAAACTGGTACCCTTCGAACTGAAGCTATGTGGATGTCAAGTCATCAGTGGGGATCAAACCCCAGTTTTTAACATTACAGTTCAGTACCTTATCTACTGAGAAATCGCGACTCATACTTCTTAAATAAACACCATAAAATTCACTTTTCTGTATACTCCAAGCAATATGTTCATTATTGAATTACATAGTATAAATTTATCTATATAATATTCAAAATGTCGACTAACTAACAATTTCTTTTCTGTATGCTGATTCTGCTTGATAATTCTTTTATGCTTATTTTTGGATTTTACTCAAGTTCCGTTTTGCGTTTTGTATTTTCAAGTCTAAAGTTTCTTTCTTAGACTTGCGTATATTTCAAATTTTATAGATGTAATAATTGTGTGTGTGTATTTCTTTTTTATTATCAAAAAGCTGCTGCTTTTAGAAATTAAGAAATAGTTTTATCATTTATACATACGACTTTATATTCAATAGGTGAGGACTTAAATCTTAAACGCTCAAATTGAAATATATTTAAAATAATAAGAATAAAAAAATGCCCATGATGTCTTGAATTTATAAATTTTATTTATTTTTATGCTTTTTTTAGAGAGTTAATTATCCCAAATAATTAATTTGATGTTAAAAGCATAAAATTATTTATTTATGTGCACTTAATTTCAGCTTAAATAACATCATGCCAGTTTATAAATGCCTAATAACTCATATGAGAATCGGAGACCAACAACACTCTTAAATGGAGCAAAATAGTCAATAATAAAAGGAATTCCTTTCCTAAAGTCATCATTTAAACCAATTAATAAAATGAAGTGCAAAAAATGAAAATAGTAATCTATATAATTGTGTTGATTTTCATTGGACTATAAACAATTGGTGAAAATATAACTCAATTTTTTGCCAACTAAAAAGATTGTAACAGCTTTTTAAATATATGTATATATA
>NC_092211.1:34467648-34483246 GCF_043381705.1 Parasteatoda tepidariorum
TATATATTTAAGAAATGTAATGAAATTAAAAAAATTCTCCTTTCAAAACCATAAATTTCTGAAGAAATATTTCACAACACCTTCTTTCAGACGTAATAAAATATAGATTATGACATCTTTAAGTGCGCCACAATATGCTAATTTACTTACAAAGTAAATTCAAATAGACTAGTTCAATCAGAATTGAATTTAGGCAATATGCCAGAATATAGATACCCTGTAACACATGATGAATGTGATGATAACAAAGAGCTTTCAAATAAAGCTCTTATCAGAAAGAAACATACTTATCAGGCAAATCATCCGCGAAAAATTACTTTCAATTCAAACATTAGTACACACAGAGAAATCTGCATTATCATTCTTTGAGAATCAAATATTTTAGAAGAATCTTCAGAATTCTTCTCATTCCCTGTATCTTCGCATTATTCCTAAATCCTCATAATTCTCAATGTTAGAGTTGAAAGATATTCTGGTGTGCCATTAGACGATTTAATGGAACTATTAGAACTTCAAGATCAAAATAATAAAGAAATAAGAAAACTTGAAAGTATAGCGAGGAATCTTTTCCTACATGATTGATTGTGAGTCGCGTTAATGGATTTAGAAGCAGTAGAATTCGACATCTATTAAGTATGGCCGATGAGTGCATTATGCATAGTTCCGTCTGCATAGCTTAGCTCTTGTATCATTAAATTTTGCTTTTTATCTGAGCGTTTTGAGACGCATTTCTTTACTTTTTTTTAATCTCGAGAAGAAGAAATTTTAGGAACGAACTTTTTTTTTATTCATTTTTCGCATGACATAGAATGTGCAGAAATTTATTTTTAACTAATGCTAGTGAATCTCATTAAATCAGGAAGAGGGAAGGTACTTAGAATAATTTTGAAAAAAATAATTCTTAACCACAGCTGTTGTGTTTTAAGTGTCGCATCTAAATTGCGATTTAATGTGTCAGATTTTTATTTATATTTTGTACTTACTTCAAGTGTTATTAACAACAAAAATAAAAGTACGCAAAACTTTTAACGATTCGAATTTGAAGTTAAAAGCTATTATACGAAACGTATTTTTCTTTTTTTACTAAAAGCAAATTTAAAAAATATAATCACTGTAAAAACGCTTAATCCCAAACTTTTGAAGATAAGTATTTTAGGAGATTCAACACATTTTATCGGAAGTTAAAAAAATTAATATTTTAATTTTGGTATTTATTTCTTTTAATAACAGAAAATATAATGTTTCCATGATTAAAACTACTTTTTTTAATGACACAGCTGTATTACTTCTCAAAAATTATCCCCCATTCATTTAGTTTGCGTGGAATATACATGAAATAGAGTTATACCATTCCCTGAATCACAGCGGTTTCATAAATTTTATAACCTTTCAAAGCATAAAAAAGCATTGCAACATACGATTAAGCTATTCGTATTAGTTTATACTAGTTAAAATTATAATATTTTACTATAATATAATATTATATGACTGATTATTATTCTGCAGGAGCGTTATCCCAACGAAACAGTAAATCCGCTCTTAACATTAGCGTGACGTGAAAGAGGCAAAAAGAAAGCTTCTACAAAACCAAAAATCGGCTTCCAGCATTTCTCATGGCCATTAAATCTTTTATTCTGATTTTACGAAGCTAGAAGCCGTATTTCATTTTACTTTATTTTTATTTATTTTATTTTTATTACTGAATTCTTTCATTTAGATGCTATATGATGAGCTATGCTCTAATTCGTATTACATTAGCAAACACAAGAACGTGTTCTCAATACATTATTAGCAGGGGTTTGTCAAGACATTTTGCGAAAAGTCCGTTTTCGTAAAATTGTGAAAAAATTACTCGTAATTTGTGAATTAAAAATAAACTTTAAGTCATATTCTTTCTACCAGGATCCGCTTCTGGGATTATGTGCAAATAGGGTCCGTTATTGACAGAAAACTTTTTCAAGGAGTTTTTAAATTGTGAAGACATACATGATCATGCTTAACACTGTAAAATCATAATTAAAAGAATTAAATTTTGAAAAATAAATAGTAATTGCAGACACTAAATTAGCGATGCAACATACAAATATTTGGTATTTAGCCTATACTGCTGAATGCAGAATATTCATTTCGGAAGAATAAAGGAAGAAGCGTCTGCCGAAGACAAAATTTAGTTCGCTTACATCTCCTCCCCCCTTCCTGAGAAGGGTTTATTCGATTAACAAAGCAATAATGAAGATAAGCAAATTTGTGTAGGGTCCGATGAAAAGATAAATTATTTTGTGAAGGGTCCGTTTTTATGAAAAGATATTTTGGGAAGGGTCCGTTAACGAACCCAAATTTCTTCTAAACAGACCCCTGATTCTCTGAAAACCAATTTATGCATTGTGAAGAACAATATCATAAACACTGTGTAAACATGTGAGCCATCTTTTAAGTTTCACATCTTCTAAAATATCTCCTACTAAGTCTACCTCACATTTCGTACTAATCTAGTATCTAGTGAGACTACTGCAATAGTACGAAAGTACAATAATGCATTTTATTGTAGTTAGCAGTTGTCTTCCACTTACTATATGCTGTCTTCTGCAACCTCATTCGCATAAATACTATTAAGAATTGTGGTATTCAATTTCAACTTGTTCAAAGACACTTTAAATAATATGGGATGTTTTTGATCTGTATAATTCTGATCTGTAAGTTTTACATAGAAAAAATATTAGTAATCCCGCTGTGCTCGGAGTTCATGTGTGGTTCTACTATAATTAGTGTATGACTATACTTTTCCCAAGCTGTAATTCAGTCTGCCGCATCAAAACTTACACAGATGAACACAAGTATTCAATAAAATATTTTTTGAATTTTATATCGACTGACGACAATAACTTGAAGTCAAAGTTATGCTACATGCTAATCATGCGATAAATTCATATTTTAATTTACAAGACAATAACTGTTCACCTCCATGTATTTCATGTCCAGGATTATAACATGAAAAACTGTTTATAATCACCATATACCTGTTTCTCAACAAAGAAAAATCAGGAATCATATCTAAGATATTATTAAATTCTGTGGAAACAATTTCGAGACATGTTTTTAAGTTTGTAAAAGGTTCGATAAAAGGTTATAACATTTCAAAAGAAAATTTTTCTTATGAGGGTTAAAATGAACCTTTTTGGGTGTTTTAGGAACTTCTATGAAATTATTATTATATATTATAGGAATTTCTATGATTATTTCTATGATTCTATGATTACCAATCAACGAAAAGGCAAGGAGTTTTGTTACAGTATACTTAGAAACAATTAAGGAAGAAAAAAATTTAAACACAATATGAAATAAAATGAAAAATAATATATATATATATAGTCAAGCCCCACTATAGTGAACATCTGGATATAGTGAACGAAATGTTCACTCCCGTGCCTTGCAATACACGTTATTTTTTGTGGATATAGTGAACCAAAAAAGGAGAAGAAGTTGGATATAATGAACTTTTTTCTGTCTTCGACTGATTTATTTTCTTTATTTCTTTATAGTAATTTTGAAATTTCTACATCCTACATAATAAATACATATACCGATTTTTAAAACCATCTATAGAATGGAATGCAGCAATAAGCACTTTTTCTTGCTTGCTTCATTATTGAATTGATTCAGCATTCCAAGAAGCCGTAATCGTCCAGTTTCTGGACAAATGCTTCAAGTTAAAGCCGATGAATTTACTAAGCGATTTGGTGAGACTACTTTATGTGCTCGAATGGCTGCTTAGACAGATTTAAAAATAGGAAAAACATAAATTGAGGAAAAATTATAGGAAAATTATTAAGTGTTACCATACCTGTTGTTGAGAATTGCTCAACAGCTAAACATTACTATTTTTTTTTTGTACGCAAGACGAAGAGTAATAAAAAATAAAAGTTAACACGTTTTTGTTACTAAACTTATTATTTTTCAGTCATTTTTGTATTTTATTTTATTCGTCACTTCTTTAAATAATATCGCCTATAATAAAATGGGAGGGTTTGGAACCATTAGTTAAAATTGTTTGAGGAACGGATATAGTGATGTCCCTGTTTTAGTGGACCGAAATTTCGGTCCCTTAAAGATTCACTATAGCGAGCTTTGACTATACATATGTAATGAGGGCAGTCGGCCGATCAGGAAAACAGGCACAGGATTTCAAAAATGAGCAATTGAATTTTATTTAATCATTTTCAGGTGTACAACCAGACAGAAAAAGCCACAATTTCATCGAGTTTCAATCTAAATGTTAGGGAAAATCTTGCAAAGAAAATCCGTAAAATGTCTCGATTTAGGAAAAGAGGGAAATCTTAGTAGTAATTACAATTGGTTTATTCAATAGGTAGCGCGATTCCCACGAAAGAGTAAAGGAAAAAATGTCTTACTTTTAATTAATGCATGCTTGAGCCAAAAATAAATTTAAGGACAGGATGTGAATTTAAAAGTGTGATAAAGTGTTTCGATTAGAATAATGAATTAAGAAGAGGATTTACGGAAAATAAATAACATAAAAATATTAATTGAAGCTTTTTATGTTACATANTATATATATATAAAATTATCAAATAATTTATTAGATCTATTTTTAAAATGACGCGTTAGTAGAAATTAAAAATTAAAATAACCACCTAACTTTTCGAAAACTTAAGTGTTTTAATTTTGCAGTCTTAATGTTAAATTAATTGTTATAATAAATGTTTTTATAAGATTGTTAAATATATTTAAAAATATTTTTTGTAAGAGAATAAAAAAAAAGGCTGAAATAAAATATAACTTTGTTTATTATTTCATTTTACTTTTACGTTCTCCTACAATTTTTTCTTACTACCTTTTTTATTTGTTATCTAAATAAGAAACATAAAATTCGCGAACTACCTTGTTGCTTGCTAGCACAAAGGGGAAAAGCAAATTCTCCCCTTGCTTGAAAACGACAAAAACAAGCAGCTACTTTATAAATGTTAAATTCAGAATCTAGAGTGAGACTTTCAAAATAATATAATACTTCTATTTTTCTCCACATTCCATTAAAAAGATTTCTACTCAAAATAGTTTTTTTCTTATTTACTTTAATTCCAAATTATTTAGTTTCTTGATATTTTAAACATAGTAAATTAACAAAAAATGTATCTGAACTTTAATGTATTAAATGTACTTGTTAAAATCAATCGAACATTTTTTAGGCGTTATAAAGTTTAAGCAACTTAAAATTCAAAAAAGAAAAAATCTTTCATTTCATAATTAGAATAACTTAATTCTGTCATTTGCGAACGAAGTAACTCATTAAAAATATTCAAGTAAAAGGAAGTTAGGATATTTCTGCGTATGAAATGAATCTAAAATAATATGTGGTAAATTTTTTTGCTTTCCGCTTAAGTAAACTGGCGTTTAAATATATGTTTACACTGAGAAAAATGTATTATCGAAACTACCAGAATATGGTAAAAATGGCCGCATTTCTGGCTTCATGGGAACACCAAAAGCACAGTAATTGTAACCAAAGCGCTTGAAAAATAAATTTGCTAAAACAATGAAATATGATTTTATAATTTGTGACAAAATTTGGTAAATTTGACAATTTCATTATGATACCTTAGATTCTAAGGTATCATAATGACCTTCTAACCTTCTAAGGCTTAAAACATGGCATAAAAACCATCTATTCGTTTAAATTTACTTTTCAGTTTTGTATTTTTTTTAAATGGTGTGGTAATAGGAGCTGTAATTCACTGTGCTTCTAACTCTATAGGAACGTAAAAAAGCTCGGTAAATTTTACCGAAAAGTAGTGATTTTGGGATAAAATTTTGTTGCACATCTGAAATAATTTTAAAATAGTTCATTAAGACAGGTACAACAAGAATATTTATTAGTTTAAAATAAATCTGGGCAATAGTTGTTATACTCGCAATGATTAACACAATGAGATAATAGAATGATAGCACTAGCAAATTCCAGTTAAGAAATAATATACTGTGGCAAAATTAGTATAAAATCTAGCATTGAGAAAACTAGCTTCCGATTTTATGAAGCAGTATTTATAATTTTGAGCAGCAGTAAATCTACAGTTCATATAATTTGTATAACATAAGAAATTCATGTTTTCCAGTAACCATTTAATTTGTTATTCAACAAATCTTTGCAACATTAGCACTTTTAATCATATAAAAAGATGCATAAAGAAAATGCATTTTATTTATAATATAAAGTACTACTTTTATAAAATTAAGCAGAAATTTATCAATTTGTTTAATTCTAAAATCTACAATAAATTTTTCTATTTAAACATTTTGCACGTTTAAAATTATCTTATCTTAAACATCAGTTTAATCCTTACAAATGTTTAACGATATTTAAAAATAATATACAAATTTATTCAGAGCAGACATAATACAAAAATCATTTCAAACCATCTAAGCAAATTCAGTTAAACTATGAATCTCTTTGCATATTTTTATAATAATTCATGGTTATGAAATACAGCATGGAGCAACGGTATTTTTTTTTCTGCGTTTAAAGTAAAATCATCACAACACGGCTTGTTACTGACATTTTTTCTTTAGAAATTTTTACTTATTTAGATCTAAGATAAACAATTATTCATCGTTAATTTTTTTCTTCAATTTCCAAAATCAAATATTGTTAAATTTTTGAATATGAAGGATACAAATCCAAACTTCTTTTTTTGAGTTTTGTTATTTAGTACACATATAAATCCGAAAATCTAACAGATTTTTTTAGTAACTATAAGACTGCTTTCTTATAATTAAAAATGCAAAATATAATTTTGCTTATAATTAGAGCGTCAGAAATAAAACGCATGAAAGAGACACCGGCGTCATATCTACGCCAAAGGGTTCCAAAAGTATATCTCAAAGGTCACGTACCAATATGATTGATAATTTTGTTTTCTCAGCAAGTATTTAGCGTAAAAATCCTATTTTTTTCATTTGCAAAAAGGAAAACACTCCTGAATTGCGGTAAATTAAGTGGATTAAGAGTTTAAAGAAATAATGAAATGGGAATATTTCACGTTTCGAACAGAATTATAAAACACATAGAATTAATGATACGAAGCAAATTAAATTTTAAAAATAAACAACTGAAACACCTGAATCATGAAATGTTCTATAATATATCCCTAGTCATTATTCGATGTGTTTATTCCTTTAAATTTGTAATGATATAAAACGATGCATTTAATTTCTGTTAAATATTAAAGCATTTTTATTAAGAAAATGAATATTTAATTATTCTTCCAAACCTGTCGCTAATTGCGAACATAGTTCATAAAATATAAATGTCAACTTGTGACATTAACGAAAGCATTAATATTCCAAATTGCGCTCAATTACTAGGAAATATTTACAATTAATATATTACATTTTAGGTAGAGCGGAACATTATTGACTGCGCTTCAAAACATCATAAAATATAAATGCATTGCAATCTTTCAGACGCACGTCTTATCGGGAAAACCTCAACGATTTCAAAAATAACTATAATGTCCCCAGGTGATCCCGATATGATTTAACTTTCCCCAGCTCTGAACAAAATAATGGGAGTTTTCGCTCGCAACAACTTTCAGCAATTGACTTCTAATTTCCCTTCTTGCAAGTTTCATTTCGATGCTCCTTAATTGCACAAATTTCATTTCCCCATGCTCCAACAAGTCGCTTTCTTATAAATCCAATTTTCAAATCTCATGTGATGTTTGCATCGATTTAAGTTTGTCAATCTAAGGGACCGGTATCAAGTCAAAACATTAAAAAGTAAGAAATAAACAAGCAATGGAGTTGCAGATTTAATTTGACTGTGTCATTAAGTTTTGAAGTTTAATTATCTCATGCCTAATAGATTTATGGAATATTTCTTACTTGCTTATAGATTCCTTTTTATTTTAAGAGTAAAAAGATAGATCGAAGAATATTGCTCAAAATATGTTCTTAGACAATTTTATTTGTAAGCTACTTCTGATTTTTTGTGTTACGGCAAAATATCATCAATATTAAATATTTATTGAGTTAATGTGCTATTTAATCCCTCATTGATATTATGCGTTGCTGTTTCTACCTACGAAATATTTTTCTTGTCGAGATAATGTAAAATCTATCTAATTTTTCTCATATTGTTTTCAAAAACTATAATATCTAATTTTTAGAAGCAAAGTGACCAGTAATAAATCAAAACGTTTAAAAGTAAGAAATAGCTAGTATTGAAGTTGCAAGTTTAATTTAACTGTACCATTAAGTTTCGAAGTTAAATTATTCCATGTCTGGTAGATATAATGCATAATTTTACTAATTTACGGGCTTTCCTTGGTTCTAAGAGAAAAAAAAAGCAAGAATATTGCTTGAAATAAGATCTTAGACAATTTTGTTTGCAAACTACTTATGATTTTTTGTGCAACCATGTAATATCATCAATACCAAATGTCTAATGAGTTAATGCGTTATTGAATCATTTATTGCGGTTATGCGTTGTACTTTTTCTGCTAAATAGTTTTCTTGCAGAGATAATATAATAATATATATATAATTTTCTTCAAATAATTTTCAAATTCTAATATGAGACTAAAGAACCTGTATCAAGTCAAATCGTTAAAAAGTAAGAAATAAACAAGCAATGGAGTTGCAGATTTAATTTGACTGTGTCATTAAGCTTTGAAATTTAATTATTTCATGCCTAATACATTTATTGTATATTTCTTATTGCAGGGGTCTGTCTAGACATTTTGTGAAAGGTCCGTTTTTGTAAAATTGTGAAAAAATTACTCGTAATTTGTGAATATAAAATAAACGTTAAGTCACATTCTTTCAACCAGGGTCCGCTTTTGTGAATTTGTGCAAATAGGGTCAGTTATTGCAAAAAAACTTTTGCAAGGAGTTTTTAAATTGTAAAGACATACAAGATTATGCTCAACACTGTGAAATTATAATTAAAAAAATTAAATTTTAAAATATAAACAGCATTTGCAGACACTAAATTAGCGATGCAACATATAAATATTTGGTATTTAGCCTCTACTGCTGAACGCAGAATATTCATTTCGGACGAATAAAGGAAGAAGCGTGTGCCGAAGACAAAATTTAGTTCGTTTACACCTGTCTTTCTCCCCCCCCCCCCTTCCTGGGAAGCGTTTATTCGATTAACAAAACAATAATGAAGATAAACAAATTTGTGAAGGGCCCGATTAAAAAATAAATTATTTCGTGAAAGGTCCGTTTTTAATTTAAAATATTGTGTGAAGGGTCCGTTTTTATGAAAAGATATCTTGTGAAGGGTCCGTTAACGGATCCAAATTTCTTCTAAACAGTCCCCTGTATTGGCTTAGAGATTCTCTCTGGTTTTATGATTAAAAAGGTAAGTACAAGAATATTGCTTAAAATGTGATCTTAGACAATTTTGTTTGTAAGCTACTTATGATTTTTATGCTATTGTGTAAGATCATCAATACCAAATTTCTGATGAGTTAAAGCGTTATTCAGTCCCTTATTGCTGCTACGACTTTTTTTTGCGAAATATTCTTCTTACAGACATAATATATAATATATTTAATTTTCTAATCTAATTTTCAGAAACGAAGAGACCAGTATCAAGTCAAAATATTTAATGGGGAGAAATAGCATCAGAGTTGCAGATTTAATTTGACTGTGTCATTACTTTGGAGACTAATCACCTTATAACTAATAGGATAAAGTAATATTTCCTAACTGATAATATATATTTTAATGATTTTAAGATATGAGATCTGCTACTAATGATTTCTCATCAACAATATCAAATGCAATACCATTATCGAGTTTATTTGTCATTATCTGACGTTTTTCTTCGGGTCTAAGATAATAGCAGTGTAATATATCATTTTTTTCAATCTCATGTTATGTTTTTTAGCAAATGTCTATCAAAGAATCCAGTATCAAGTCGAAACGGGAAAAAATAATAACAGGGTTACAAATTTGGTTTGATTATGTTATTAGGTTTAAATGCTATTTCTTACTAGATAATTTATATTTTATATTCAGGTTAGGAGGATAGAAGGTTGTTTAAATTATGCACATATGTAATTTTGTTTGTATGCGACATTTGTTCATCTAATCAGTATTAATTATAAATCCTTTATTGAGTTTGTGCATTAATTTTATAGCATTACTGCAGTATTAAGCATATTTTTGGCCGCATTCTAATTTGCTACGAAGGAGGGAAATTTATCCCAAAAAAATAACTAAGTCATTTATGCAAAATTGATTTATTATCCCTGTAAATCATATTATAAAGAATACGGACATATTTTTGAAATTATAAAATAAAAGGAAGATGCTTAATGAAAGGGATGTGGAGATTCTTTCCTCCCATCAGGAATTCCAAAACTATATATTTTTTTTAATTGAATGGTTGTGATGAGTGACAAAGCCTCCAGTCCTAACGTTATGAATAAATTATAAGTAAAGTGAATTGCTCCCAACCGACAGTTAGGAGCATGAGAAGAGATCCATTCTTGGAGATTTATCGAAAAATAAAATAGCCAAAAACGAAGCCATCCTCGTAAAACAATATGAAATTTTAAAAAAATTTGGCTATAACTAATCTTCAAAAAGTATCATGAGAATTAATATAATTATGTAACTGAAACACTTTTGTAATAAGTTAAATAAAGAATAAATAGTTGAAAATAGATTTTGACGTAAAATTTAGTAGCGACAGTGAATTAATGAGTTTTACGTTTGTGTTGAAATAAAAAGTAAGTAGTTACTGTGATTGTGAAGAAAAAAATTAAATATTTGTATTAGCTTTTTATAAAATGTATTAAAATTAAATAATTGAGTTAATTTAGTTATAATTTGATTAAGAATGATTAAAAAATAAGTATAAGAAATTAAAGAATTTTTTACAGCTAGGGAATATGTAATGCCTGTTATGGCATCATAAAACCTTAACTTTTACAGTTAAAATTACCATAAAATCACCGAATCACTCGAATTAAATAAAGAGTACTGGAAAAATTACTGCGTAATATTTCACAATAAAATGTATTTATTGGTAAAATGGATTTTAAGGATGATGCACCCAAAGTACTTTATTTCGCAATTTGATCCGGAATTTTTTTACAGTGTAGGCAAAAAAATAAGACATTTTTAAGCTGTGGGATTTCTTTCCGTGTCACCCATTTCTCCAATTTTAAACAATTGTTTGCAATTAAATCTATTAAAAAATAGCAAATTAAGTACAAATGTTTCAATATAAGGTATATCTTTACAAAAAAATAAAATTGAGGACATATTGTTAATTGCTACTCAGCACAAATTTACTCAACTGCTATATGGATTCCAAAAAACAAATTATATCATTACAAAAATGAAATTGTAACTTATTTTCAGCAATTTTTAACATACCATGTTGCACAAAAATTTGACCAGCCCATTTTCTCCATTTTTTTATCGTTGTAGGATCATCGCGTTTCAAATAAAATTAACTGAAAATAAATCAGGATAGAAGGATGGTCCAATCTCTTTATACTATGCAAAGTAATAAAATATATTGCTATAGTCAAAAAATTCATTAAAAGTAATCAAATATGTTAATATATTGAAATATATTAATATATTTAGAAAAAATCTGAGTTTGAAAACAAAAATACATTAGAAAACATTTAATTTCAACTTATTGTTCTTTCATGGAGTTTCAACAATTTTGTGCCAGGCATGTGGGAAGAATATTTATTTTCTCAAAAAAACAATATATCGAAATTTTTAATTTGTAAATAACCCCTTATAGCTTGTCGTCAGGAGAGAGTCAAGAATATACTAGACAAGGAGCTTAATTTTCAGATTAGTCTTTAGCTTTGGAGCAGCCTGGAATTTTAAAATTAAATTTTTCTTTGTAGTTAAATAATCTTTGTGGTCAGAATATTGATTTTCTTCAGAAAATTTAATATACTTGTCTTTTAATAACTGAGTAAAATGAACTTGTTTTGAGAATAGTTTTTTCAGCCCTAAAAGAATAAAAGCAATTTTGTTTAAGGCTTAAACAAAATTGCTTTTATTCTTTTAACTTTACGATTTTTTTTAACAAGAAGTCTTATAAGAAAAAAGGAAACGAAATTTGCTTATTCCGAAACATTAAAATTATATATTATATATATATAATATATATATATGTATATGTGTGTTTAAATACATATAAAACGTACATTAATTTATTTTGGTTTCTAAAANCACATCGTATATATATATAATTAATGAAGAAAAATGAAATGAAACAAAATAAGTTGAGTGGATGCATTGACATAAATGGCAGCCTCAATAAGATGGCATCACCATGCAGTCAGTGCGCAGAAGTTTCTACGGTTGGCACTAAATTACCACAAGCAACCATACTCCCGACAGCCCCACAAAAAACCTAAAGAAACCCCCAGCAAATCACACGACAATTATGTACCGTAAACTAAAAAATCAAAGTAGAAGTGCACAGTTGGGAAACATAACTTTTCGGATGAAATTAGAAAGTTCAGATTAATTAGTTCACGTATCAAGTTAATATGTAGATTCGTGGATTAAACTAATATGTGTACAAATATGGAGCACAAAAATCTATCTATGAATGGAATTTTTTTAAAGATATAGATGAGATAAATATAATAAAAAAATAAATTCTATAAAAATCAAACTTAATATATCAGTTAGGAAATACAGACAGGTACTCGATTGTGTTTTCAGGTGATCCTACCGTTTCTTCGATGCAATAGTCACCTAAGCATTTAAAGTTAGGTTGCGTCACCTTTTACATAATCGGGTGCTTGTCTGTATTTCCAATTGATTTATTACTTATACTATTATTTGTATTTTTATTCACATCGTACTAGAGCTGCACAATGGGCAATTGGCGACGGTCTGGGAAACATCCCTGTGGATGATATCTCGTTTAAAAGATAGGACATATTCACACACCATCCATCCGCAAATCGAAATTATGACTTGAACCAAAGCAGTATTAATCCTCGATCCAGTAACCGAAGAGGTATTGATTATGCGAACTTAAGAGCTTTGTGACCACGACAGATTTAGCGTGCATCAGTCCCCATTTTGTACACGGAGAGTCTGCGAGTCCTCGGCAGGTGGGGATCGAACTCACGACCTCTCGTACATAGGTCCAACGAGAAACTATACAGGCTATCCCGGCTTCCCAATTGATTCATTAAGTTTAATTTTGATAGAGTTTATTTAAGTTTAATTTTGATAGAGTTTATTTAAGTTTAATTTTGATAGAGTTTATTTGTGAGGTTTTATTTTTGTAGAGTGTATTTTATTACAATTTTTATTATTTTTATCGTATTTATGTCCTTAAAAATTTGTCATTCATAGACAGATTTTTGTTTGTCATTTTAAAGACATACTAAAACCCACCTCTGAATTATTTTTACTCGAACCTTCAATTTTCTAATTTCGGAAGAAAAATTCTGTTTCCCATTTGGTAATTTATGTACTTCTACTTCGATTTCAAGATTACGGTAAATAATCTTCTTCGGACTTGCTGTTGATTTATTTTTGTTTTTCTTGGGGCAGTCGGAGAAGTGGTTGTTTGCTGTAATTTACCACCAAACGCAGAAATTGCTCACGTACTGACTGCATGTTAATGCCCCGCCCCCTGATGAAGCTGTCATGTATTCTTCCACTTTAAGTTCTTTTTTAGGTGTTTTTTTTTAATTTTTAGGATGTTACTTCGTGTTACGAACGTCTTAGCTTTTCTTGTTGTGGTTTTCCCAAGATTATATTTAATATGTTATTTCCTGTTATTGATTTTCGGTTCTCTCCAGTTCTTATGTGGAATAATAACTAAATTTGTTAAATTTCGTTTTAAAATTTTTCTCTTCACTTGTTATTGCCTTATATTTTCAATTTTATGTACGCGTAAATAAGTAATGAAGAATTGTGATGAGGGGGATAGAAGAGCTTTTGTTTTAAAATCTTAAGTCTCAAATATATCTCAACTTTTATTTTATTTATTTATTTTACGTTTATCTTACACATTTGCGATTTTCCTTTATCTGTTCCTTTTAGCTTTCCTCGCACCTTTTTTTTTCATTTTTGTGAAAAAGTAAAAAACGCAGGGTAGTTTGTATCAATCTCCTCAAAATAATTACGAAACTCTTTCTTCGCGATAAATATATGTTTGTTGATAAATTATTTGTTAAAAAAATATATCGACTTAAAGACACTCCATTGAGAAAAAAGTATCTTCAAAACTACTTGAATATGGTAAATTTTACCGTGTTTTAATTTACCACTAGGTAATGAATTTTGTAAAAATCAACCTATCGCTAATATATATAATATATATATGTGATGTTATATTATGTGATTTCAAAATATGGCTTAATAATATGTGATAAAATCTCTTTACGGTATAATTTGGTAATTTTTTTCATGTTATTTCAAAACATGGGATAAGACGACTTAGTCGCTTAAAACTACTTTTGTATTTTTTACCAAATTTCTAAAAATAAGAACTATAATTTTAATAAATAGACTTCCTTGTAATCCGATATCTTTAACGGAAAAATTACCAAATTAATGGTTTAAATAAACCAAAATTGTCATTATCATACAGTAAGGTAATTTAATCAGAATCTTCTCCTCCATGTAAAATCATATATACACCCATGAAGAACAAATTAAGTTGTAATGTATTTTTTAACACATAAATTAAATTTAGTAAAAGATTAAAAATATTTTTATGAAGAATAATGTTTTATTAATTTTTTTTATCTAAATGACGCCACAGATTTAAAAACGCAATTAAAATCAAACCCTTTTTAACTTTAAGAGTCCAAGATAAATCTATAACTAGGGCAAAAACAATTTTTATCAGCCCCCCGGAACGGTAGTAATATTCTTTCTCCTTTCAAATTACCCACTTCAGTGAAAAAACAATTGTACGAAAAGCTGACTCGGCATTATTTTTATGGGATTGGAATGTTTAGAAAATTTTAGAGTTGAATTTCTCCTTTTTTAAATAAAATATGAAAGCTCATTATGCGAACTCTATAATAAGAATGAAATTTAAATGTGAAAGCAATATAAATTCTAACGTGACATATGTCACTTTAAACTAAAAATATTCAGTTATTAAAAGATATAAATTCGAAGAAATCCAAACTATAAAGAACATATTTTATAACTAGGAGAATTTGGGAAGTTTATTTCTTCATTTATTTAATTCAGGGTTGGGTTTTTGACGTCAAAAAGTGGTTTTTGACATGACAAGGGTGTATAATACTGGTTTAAACCATCAAAAACTGAAGTTTGCCAAGAAAATATATAAACTTCAAAACTACCAACAGTTGCCATGCATTATATTGAAATTTAATTATACTATAGGTAATCAGCAGGTTTTAAAATATTGTTTAATTAAAATTAAGGTAAAATAACAGATTTAAAATCTCAGAAATTTATATTCAAATGCATGTGCAGAAAAATTTTTGCACAAAAATTGTTTAAATATTTATATTTAAAATTTTTTTTTTCTTTTTGATACTTAAGAAAATTAAAAGTTTATTACTATGCATTTTTGACATATAAG
>NC_092211.1:34484121-34583491 GCF_043381705.1 Parasteatoda tepidariorum
TTTTTTTTTTTTTTTTTTTTTTATTTTTTTTTTTTTTTTTTTTAAATAATATGTAGTTTGTTATTTTTTTACTTATTATTTCCCACCCCCTTTTTTTCATATGTCTATAATTTTTCTTTGTTTTATTCTTCATTTTGAACTTATATACATATATATATATACATATATATATATATATACACATATATATATATATAACAATAAGTTTCATTTATTGAGCATAAGCTGCAAGTAAATAGAACTCTCAAAACAAGTTCAAAAAGTTCAAAACAGTTTTCATTGTTCGGTAATTTTTCCCTTGTTTTTCCCACATTTTGAACTTAAATATATGTATATAGTAAGGTACTGTGTGTTTCGTAAAAATAATAAATAATATATATATATGTATATATATTATTTAAGGAGAAATAACAATTTATATAATTAATAACGACGAAAAAGACATCAAAATGTACGTTTAATCAACGATTTCTCATTTGAAAATTATTATAATCTATTTTTACTAAATTCAGTAAAATTTATTTTATCAGAAATGCTCTTTTTTGTAGCTTATTGGAAATTTTATCAATATAGAATATTTCCATTAGTTTACATTACCAGGAGAAAAAAATCTGGTAAAAATACAGTACTTTTTGGTATTGACCTTTTTGGTAGAAAACATCTTGGTTAATAAAATCAAAACATACCATCATTCATTTGATATCATTCATGTTTAATTTTTCCGTGCATAAGATACCGGAAATGTTGGTTTCAGAAATCATCGTTCATATTACCACACATTCAATAAAAATGTAAAAGTGAAATTAATTTTAACCGAGTAAATAGTTTTCATGCCATACTATTGTATCTTGATAACATTAACAAATTTTACCACATTTACAAAGTTTTATACCACATTAAAAAACCATGTTTAATTGTTAGTTTTACCAAAATCATTACAAAAGTGTCTCGGTAAAAATTACCAAACTTTTTTTTTGTGTTCTCATAGAGCATGGCATATGGTAAATGCTACCATATTCAGGTAGTTTGGACCATATTTTTTTAGTGCAAAAATGATTTTAACAGTTAAAGTTTGGAAACAGTAATATTCTAGAAGTGATAGCAGCTCGAAAAAGATAAAAGTCAAGATGAGATTAAGGGCAAAAAGTCATGGTGATTCACTGTAACAAATAAATGTATGATTTTGAGCTCATGTTGACGTCAAAATGTGATATTCTTAAAGGTCTCAAAGGTTGACTTTTTTAAATCCTCGAATCGACGTCACGGAAGTCACATGCGGCACACATTCGACATTCACAAACGACTAAATACGACTTTTTTGAAATTCGATTTCTCAGGAACTATTCAACCAATTTCGTTCAAATTTTGTATTTTGTGATGTAAAATTACAAATATTAAAATGATGCAAAAAATTTTGTATACCTTACTGTTCAATGTTTTTGAACATTATTAAATAAAATAGCAAAAAATAATAAATATTCATTAAAATTTATTTTTTAAGTGATTTTCTTTGAACAAATGATTTTTATTGTTGTGTGCAAAAATTTTTAATTTGCTCAAACAGTTCTCGATATATGGCGAAATAGGCAAAAAGTAAAAATAACATTAAGGGGTCCAAACTTAGGCTCACTCTCCTGACAAAACTATGGGGACCATATTTCCCAGATTGCGGCTACTCCCATATTTTGGGTCTCCGAATTCGTTGAAAAAAGGTATGTTTATTCAGAGAAAGTACGTTTTTGTGTCTGATTTCGTAACTTAAAATATCGTCTGCACTAATTCATTTGCATATTTGAGGTCACCCCTTCGAACTTGAGTCGTAGGAGGTAAGGATCCGATCAATAGACCAAAAGTTATTTAGGGTGATCTGTATTTTTTGGTGCACTGTATATATAAGCAAGAGTGCAGAACATTGTCAGTGCCTATTATTCCATACGAACAGAGTTTACTTTAAGATCAAAATTTTCCCATAAGTTTTAACTTTTTTTCAGTACAAATTTTTCAGAATAGTTTCGGAAAATAGTTTTTATTTATAAAAAAAACATTCATTTTATTTTACGCAATTCTTGAATAAATGAGTATATGTGTAACAATTATTATAAATTAAAATACATTGAATTAGTAATATTTTATTAAATTAAATTTAAGGTCCTTTTTTTAAACTCTAGGAATTCAAAGTAATAAAAGATACACAAATTGACATATGTTTTTCTAACAAAAAAAAGTTATGCGAAGCGACACTTCTTTTTAGCAACAATTTTGTATGAATTTTTTAGACGATACATTTTCCCATGGTTACCTGAATTTTCTCCAAAGACTGGTACACGCTGTTAGCCATATTCTGCTGCCCTGAATATAATTAATCACAACAAATATTTAGAATAATAAAAAAAATTGTTCGTTGAGATCATACAATTATTAAAGAACACTTTAATTTTACTTAATCTAAAAATTCTGCCTAAATTATAACATAAAAGAATCAAAATCAATATTCAGATTGATAATAATTAACTACTCAGAGTTATTAACTGTAATATAAACCCAATGGTTATAATTTGGGTCTGTAAGTATTAAGATTATCATTAAAAAAAGCTATTGATAGTTTCAATATTTTGTCTACATTTTTTAGATGTGATATATAATATAACTCATAATTACAGTAGTATATAATGAATGTGTTGCTCATGATTTAGTATCTCATAAAATGTTCTAATGTCAAAAATTAAACTTGCCCCCGGTTTTGACAGTTTTTCGACAGATTTTTGACCTGTCATGTAAAAAACCAATTTTTAACATCAAAAACACAACACTGGTCTCTTAACGATACTTTTAGAAATTATATTTTGATCCAGATTTATTATTTTATGTATAAAATAAAACATATTGTACTCAATTTTCATTAAAGAGTATAATTGCTATTTCAAATTAAATATTAAAATCAAAGCACATGTAAATTGTTTTTGACTAATTAATGCTTATAAAACTATTTTTGAATTGTTTCAAGAAATAAATATATTTCTTAAAAAATGTCTACTGTCAAAGGGATTCATTTTTAATTTACTCAGAAGAAATCTTCATCTTAAAAGCTTACTTTTTCCCATGCATTGCATTTTGCTTTACTATATATAAAAATTATGTCTATGAGATGTATATTTCAATAACTACAAACTAATGAGCTGAGTTCATTCTAAAAATCAGTAATGATAATGCTGAAAATTTATTTACTTACAATCATATTAAATAAGTAATAGTGTATATGAAAATTGTAACTTGGACCATAAAAATAATTTTGGAAGGACCAAGAATACATTTGCAATTAAAAAATCAAGAAATACAAAACTTGAAATATTTTAATTTCCATGATGTATTTAGTTTAGTAATTAAGTATTTAAGGAAGAAATTTTAAAGTATTAAAAAATGCGCAAGAAATTAATTATAACTAGAAATATTTGTGAAGTTTATTTCTTAACTTATTTCATTTAATTATTATTTTCATTTAATTATTATTTCACTTATATTATTTCCTTTTTATAGCAAATTCAATTAATTTAAATTACAAATTAAAAACTTAAAAAATGAAAAATAGTGTTGATTGGAGCGCATTATAAAAATTTAGAGAAATCTAAAACAATGCGATCAAAATGAGAGAAAACATTAACTTGGCAATCGCAAAAGTATTTGAAAATGGAAGAAACTTTATACAAAAAAAATAAATAATTGAAAGTGAACTCAAAACATATCAAATTCTTCATCAATTTTAAATCATTAACTTATTCTAATTAACATTAAATCTCAAATACTATTTTATTATCTAATATAAAAGCTTATATATGCAAAACATAAGTATTACTCACCCTTTTCATATAATTCGAAAATATTTTTTTCTGAACAAATAGGTAATAAATTAAGTCGAGAAATCACTTTCTGCTTTTGAAATATAAACTACGAAAGCTCATAACTTCTTGAAATCACAAGCTTGGAATATATAATACTTTTTTTTAAAAAAAGCACAATGTCTACTAATAAAACCCCAAAAGGATCAAAACATCTGCGGGTTACAATAAAACATTCGTCAAAAGTTATAACTTTCTTGAAATATTCAATATTTGAAGACATCATCGTTGCTAGAAATATTACATAAGTTCTTTGTTTTTGTATTCAAATGATCAATGTTTAGTTGATCCTCCGTTTTCACCAAATAACACATCCCAACTAAGAAGCTAAACATCATCAAAACTCATTAACATCATTATCAGCAGGAAAATAATATTTAATGAAAGTAGAACACAGCTTCTTTATAAAGCAAAAGCAAGTATAAACGGTTTCAACGAATTCAACGCAAATCAATGAATTTTAATCTCGAATCATATTTTTTCGAACGATTACAGGTTCAATTTTAAGTGACAGCATCTAAGTCTCAACATTCTGAATTTGAGCCACTCCTTGAAAGAAAAATGTGCTGACGATTAAAAAATAGGGGCAGCTGTGGTTCGCGTTTGATTTAAAATCGTTTGCTTTCTGGTAGCACATAACAATTCGACGTTTTTTTCTCTCTTTTTTATGATTTTCACTTGTCAACACTCTCTCCATTTTCATTATTATACGTTGTTAAATTAAACATAAAGTTTTGAACAAATTATTAATTGCATTTTAAATTACGGATTAATTAGAAAATCTAAAAGTGACTGAACACAATATTATACATCCATGCAGAGTACTCCAAGTTCTATTAACATTTTATTTGAATTTCTTCCTGAAAATAAATCTATGTAGTGCAGACATAATCAATATTAGTCGAAATGTACGGAAAATAGAATAAAGCATTTTATTCAAAAACGCATAGATTACAAAAATGCTTAGTTTATGAGATTCTTTGCTCAAGAACTTTATTTTTCGTCCTCTGCAATAACATTTTTGAATAAATTAAATCTTATCAAGACGGTTTGAGTTTATAACAGGGTTATATATTTTTAATATGGGCATTAAAGGAAGTGTAAGTGTATACACCTATTTTAAAAACACAGAAGTCATCCAAATTTTGTCTTAAAAATGAAAATATTAAAATATATTTATTTAAATATTGTTCCGTAATTTTCACCAAGTTCTTACAAAAATCATAACCAATGCCTTTCCGCAAAAATTACCATGCTTTTTGGTGTCCCTGTAGAGCCAGACAGATAGTTCTGGTAATTCTGACTACACCGTATTTTTTTTTCAGTGTATGATGAAACCACACGAACTTATTTGCTGAATATGAACGTGATTGTTAAATGGATCAAGTCGATTTTATTTTGACTGAATAAATGCACAAAAAATTGTATGCCTACAGATACAGTACATGGTATTTTTTTCAAGCTGATTTTTTTTCAATTAACACAAAATGTTTATGTTTGACAAATGAATAACATCAAATGTACCATTAAAGTTTCTTTTGTATGTATTAGATTTTAAACTTCTTTTTCCATTAAAGTAACAACGACATAATTTTATAAATTGTGACAGCTGCCGCAAGATGTTCTTTTTTTAAAGTTTTGCTAAAACAACTATAAATGTGGCTTTTCTTTTAGTATTTTTCTCTTTTTAAACCAGTCAAATGTCAAGTTAACATTCTTACTCAAACAGTATTTTTGCGTTGTCTTTACTTTCACTGTCTGTTCTGTTCATCTTTTAGAATCTAAGATGGACTTTAATGCAATGTTTATCACATTTGAACTTTTTCTAAAATACTTTTAATGTCAATATCTAAACATTTTAAGTACCCATTAAATTGTTTCAACGTTTATTATTAAAACGACAATCATTTAATCGATATAAAGAATAACAAATTTTAAAATTTAAGATTTAATTTATTCGATATATTTCACTGTTAAAAGCTATGCTATGTACATATTATTCAGGAAAAACGAGAAATTTCAGCAACATAAGAAGGTAAAAGGTTTGATATTTTATTGTGCTAGTTTTATTCCCTCGTGCACATAATTACACCATATTATGTTCCTCTTTGAACGAAAATATGGATTTATTCAATGCCTTATTAAGAATACATAAAATTTAAGCAATAAGTATTAATAAGTTCAAAGTATAAATATTAAACTTCAAGCTTGGATCGACTTTCCTTTAAATGTAATTTAATATGAAAAAGCTGACTTTTTTATTTTAAAAATAATCTTATTTAAATCCTTTTATCTGCGATAAGATTATTTCAAAAATACAAATATAGCTTTTCTTAAAGAATAATTTTATTTAAAAAAAATCACAAGTGTAAAAAAGCTCATTAAAAGTATTAAACATCTTACTCAAAACGAATTTATTGATTTTTATATCCAATTCGAAAAAGAAGCCCTAAATGGAAAAAACAGGTGTTTTTCCCAATAACGGACTTAAACTTATTGAATTTGCAAAGTGGTATTTTCAATCCGAGTTTATCCCTTTCAAGCTAGAGACGTGTGTTTATTGGAAAAGAAGTTTTACTATTTCCTTATCTCAGCACGTGATTCAATCTTTCTATATTCTCTTTTAAAATTTCGATAACAGCTTTTTTTTTATATCGTTTGCAACTGGAGAGAGAAAGTGTTAAATCTGTGCAACGTAGCTTTAATAACCCGCCTTTCTTCAATTATTCTTTCTTTTACCTTCCGAAAATTTTAAAGGAAATTGTTTTTGAGAATGTAGGAAACAAAGGTACCTGTTAATTGGATTCTAAGCCCACCTTATACCCCATCCCACCTCAGTCAACTTCGGCAATCACAGCGCCTTAGGTGCATCGATCTAGAAAAAGAGGAATCACCTCCTGCATTACCGGAGTTCAGTTCGGCCGTGAAAGCAGCTCTTTTCCGCACTCTAGATTTAACGTCCCTTTTGGATTGGAGGGGCCGTGTACAAACTAAATATAGTGCCGTCAATATACGTATTACTAGTCACCTTATAAATTAAAACTATTTTTTTTTAAATATTGTTTAAATCTTTTCTCAATAACTTCGATATGATGACACATTTTTGTATAACTAGACAAAAATTGAATTTCCGATTAAAAATTACTTGGGAGACTTAATTTTCTGTTGCATTTATACAAATACTTGATCTTGCATAATTCGAGTGTGTGAATTTTATATCTTAATTTAGTTTTGCTCCTAAGGCTACAGTTTTTTTATATGATATTAATAGTCTAGACTTTATTTTGTCCTTATATTTTTAGTCTATTTTTTGTCGAAATGTAAATGTTTAAAAACGTGATATATGGACTTTAGATAAGCGTTATAAAATAACAGGAGATCAAGTAAATTCTGCGGCAAACTTCTAGGAAACAGATGAAACATCATGAAATTACATAGGAAATCACATAGGAAAACATGACCGGGAATTTTGTCGTATACTTTATTGTTTTGTCGTGATTATACGACGTGTGGATTGTGATTAGTTTAGAAGAACAGGAAGAAACAGCTCATAATAGGGAATGATTGCTAGCGGCTTATGGTTACATTTCCAGGCAGCTAATTTACAATCCAGTGGCCTTAACGACTCTTTCTCTTTTTCTGGAGATATTTTTTTGGTTGTAGTTGGTCACAATTATGATGCAAGTATTCATCTCTTTTAAAATTTGTTACCTGAACAAAACAAAGCCAAGAATAAATTTTTTTCAATTATTATTAAAGAAAATGCGAAATAGTAGAGCGAGTCATTAAATGCTGCTAGATTGAAAACTCACTTTCGGTCATGGATACTAATGCAATTTTAATCCTAATGATGTGCCATACTCACTTCTTTAGAAATTGGTCGTCATATTTGCGCGGCACATTCTTATATTTAACTTTTTTAGTTTGTTCATTGCGAAAAAAATATACTGAAAAAGTCATTAGAAGCTGCAGCTTGGAGAGAGAAACCAATTGCAAATATGAAATCCGAGATACGAAAATATCTAAGATCTTTTAACAAATTTTCAACAGCAGAAAACTAAAAAAATGCTCCTCAGTTTTATTTATATTGCAACCAAACTCAATGTTTAATTAAGCTTAATTAGCCAACTTCAGAATCGACTTTCGACTGCAGAATATTGTGCATGTACAATGGGAAAATATTGTCTTCTTGAGAACTAGAACATCCTAACTGTAGAACTTTTTTCAATGTCAAAATATTGTAATACTTTTATTGTTCTCTTCGTATTCCTTTATACTTTGAATGTACTCTTCATTCGTCATATAATTTATTCACATAATTTGAATTTTCCATGTATTCATATAATTTAACGGTATCTTCATTCCCTTTATTTCGAAAACTTAAGAAGGAAATTGTTTGTTAAAGTGTAGGAAGTGACGGTACTTGTTAAGTGAATTATAAAACTTCTGTCTTCGCAATCCACTCCAGTAATCTTCGGCAATCACAGCAGTTTCTCATCCATCAGGACAAACCGGAATCACTTTCTGCATTACCGGATTTAAGTTCAGCTGTAAAATCAGTTCCTTTTGGTTTGAGGTGGCAGTACACGAAATAGATATAAAGTTGGATGCTTAAAAATGTATCGTTATTTGTTTACTAAGATAATGATATTAGAATTTAGATACTAAACTTGTTAAAATGTTTTAAATATTTTCTAAATTTTTAATCTATAATTTGAGATCGTGATTTTTCTAAATAAATGCAAAACGTGATTGTTTGATTAAAATTATTATATAGTAACAAATAATAGGGCTCAATGTTTAATTAAGATTTATGTTATCTACAGTGAACTATATTTAAGACAGAATCTATCTGATCTGAACAAATATTTCGTTTTAGATAATTCATCGTACTCATTCTTATAAAAATAAAATTATAAAGACTCAATCTCATTACAATTTATTTCTCAAATACCAGTCACATTTGCCGTTAGGCCATTAAACTTCTTGCTTGCCAATAGCGTTGAAATATCTCATTACAATTAAATTCTCTTATAAACTTGAATAAAAATCCTCCGAGATAGGATAATTATAACATTTCCTGTTATTAATAAAAATCCTCGGAGAAAGAATTATTTTATCTTTTTTCTTACTAATAAAAAACCTCCAATTATAGGATGTCTTATTACAAATGAAAATACACTGAAAAAAGATAATTATAAAATTTTTTGTTACTAACTTAATACTTTAATGCACTGAAAAAAATTAAAAAAATTACCATACTGTAAGGACACAGTACAGCTGTAAGGACACAGTACAGCTGTATGGACACAGTACATTATGGACACAGTATGGTACTGCTTGCCTATGGCACTGTATGGTAATAACATTATTGGTATTAAAAAAAACAGCATTATTTTGGTTATACAAAATGTGTAACCCTTTCTTTTTAGACCAACATGAGTAACCTTTAAGCCCTTCATTTTGTAATTTATCTGTTCAGTTCATATGGTAAAAGGTTTACAGGAAATTCTGGTTTTCAAAATTATAGTTCTTATAACCACACATATAGTAAAAAATACAACTTTTTGATGTTCCCATTGAGCCAAACACCGTAAATGATTCCGCATTCTGGTAGTTTTAACTAAACTTTTTTTCTCAGTGTATTGTTTAACATTTTCTTAAATGTGAAATGCATTTTCTAGCTGCGTAACTCATCGGCTTTAAGCCAATTATAACTTTATTTAGTAGAATATGTCTTCAATAGACGCATATTTTCGTTTGTTATCCGCTACGTTGTATTGCAACATATTTTAAGCTGGTCATGATGGGCAACATTTCTGCATTTCCACTTTAAAAATCTTAGCTTCTAAATAAGTCTACATTTTTTAGCATCAGTGACCCCAACTTATTCTATGAACGAATTCTTATTGATACTGCTCCTCTTCATTACTTTCATATTGGTGAATTAAAACAGAATAGTAAATATTCGATATGCTTATTCCAAATACGAAAGAAAGTTCTGTATTAGTTATGCAGAAAGTACCTATAATAAAAGTTACGCTTTCAATCCAAAAAGATTAAAATAGAAATATCTATCACGGTCAATTTAAAATTAGTTTTTTAATTCTGTTGATTCAGCTTACATAAGTGTTACACCTAAATAAAGTTTTTATCTTTGGTAAACTGTTTTACTCTAATGAAATGAAATGACACTGGAACATGGCAACATGGTTAATTTTAAGCAATAAAATATTGGAAGTTTCTGTGGATGGCTGATTTAATAATTAAAATACGACGAATAATATTACTAAATATATTCAGGTCTTTCTGTGTTTCTTTCTAATTCAGGAATGTCACTTTTTCCGCCATTATTATTTTTATGTTTAAAATTAATATGCTCTTAATTTTGCTGAAATTTTCCCTCTGTCTGTTGAAAAGTTTTTCGAATTAAGAAAATAGTATTATTTTTATACATGATAGTTTATAGCACTATGATGATTTTTTTCAAAAATACAGGTTTTTTACTGCTTTTTACTGTTATTTGTTTCAATAATAAAAAATAAAAAAACTAATCGCAACAATTTTATTATATTACCAAATGTGTAATATTTTAAAAGAATTTTTTCATTTTAAAAAAATTTCAGACTCGAGGAATAATATTAAAAATTCAAAATTTTAATCTTTAAATATTTTTTTGAAATTTTGTATATAAGTTGTTTTTAACAATATAAATGTATACTGAGGGTTTCAAACAAATCCCTAAATAATTTCAAAACAAAATTGAAAGTCTTTTGTCACATTAACTGCAAATTAAGGCACGGACGATGAATGAAATAGTGATCAAAAGTGAACGCTAATTAAAATTAATTGATCCAATTTTTTATAGATTACGTTATAAGTTGGCATACAAATTTTAGAGAGAAGATCAAATTTTATAACATGCGATCCAAACTTGTGGAGAAATAATTTGGAGATAAGCAAGAATTTCAGCCCAGTTCCTCATTGGAAAAGAATCGAAACGAAACTTACAGAAATATAAGCAAAAAAAAAATCATTCTCGGTGTCACTTAACATAGATTTAGGTAAAACTGCATGAAAAAATAATGGTCAAAATCCTAATATTATTTACCCTTTAATCCTAATATTATTATACACCCTTGGAGTGATTTTGAAAAAAATTTCTCTAACGTCGAAATGACGTGTTGACGCTTATCACCAAACAGTCATCAACGCAGAAATGGCGTTCTTACGATTGTCGTCAAAAATCGGAGCGAGTAAAAACTTGCAAAATCGTAACTTGAAAATGGAAATCACATAAACAACATACTATTTTACTTTATTTTACCACCGTCGTTGAACAGTCGTCCCAATTTTTGGGGTTTACGACTACTAATGTTCAACTCCGTATCCTTGTAATTTTGAACCCAATCCAGAAGACAAGGAAACTCCTGGATCAAGTATTGGGAGAAATTTGCTTTCGTAGAGGACTTTTTGATGTAACTAACCCGCATTTGCGTTATATGGAGAGGAAGACCAAGAGAACCTCCCACGGTTAGTTTGATGGCAAGGGGACTCTAACTCATGATCTGTCTACCACTGAGGATACTTCACGTCAGCACTGCGGTTGGTGCAAGCCGGATGTGGAATTTGCATCGACCAGCCATCACCGGGATTCGAACCCGGTTCACCTCATTGGAAGGCGAACGCTCCATCCCCTGAGCCATCTCGGCTCAAACAACATACTATATTTATTTTTATTTTATCCGTCGTTGAACATCAGACCCAATTTTGGGTTTACGACTTCTAATGTTCAACTCCGTAGCCTTGTAATTTTGAACCAATCCAGAAAACAAGAAAACTCTTGGATCTGTACCTCCAGAGATATTGATTTGATATAGGAACATGAAGGACTTTGCGACTCGACAGATTTAACGTACATCTGTCACTATTTACTACACTTCTTCCATCGCGATCGAACCCATGACCCCTTGGACATGGGGTCAATGCCCTACCAACCAGGCTATCCCGGCCTAAACAACATACTATGAAAAAAGCACATAAATAAAAAAAAAGCTATAACCCACAGAATCGTGGCAAATCTACAACCACAGGTTGCATGTTTGCTAATGTCGCCTAAACCACTTTGTAACGTATGCTAAGATTAAGCCAACAAATAATGTGGGACGCTTGTTTGTAAGAACTGTACTTCAAAATAAGCATAAAGAGACTATTCGGACATTTGGGAATTTCTAAAGCAATATTGATAATCTCTTGAAGTACTTAGGAAATTATTTTTAAAAAATTCTAAGCACTGGTGCTTTATTGGTTAAATAAGTTAAGTCAGTTTGCTGTATGGGAAAACAATTACAATTCTACTTAGTTCAGATGTATTTGATTTGAAATATTTCATATTGAAACTATTTCAGATCATTGAGAAAACTTTGCTCCTCATGAAAAAAATTATTTTCGGTTTGTTCGGTTAATTTTTGGCTAAGTATAAAATATTAAATACTTATTCATTTGAAATTTCTGTCAATGACTCTCTGGGTAATTGGAAAAAATCCATCTGAGCTCTAAAACTTTATTGCCTGTTTCTAGTGCAAACGGTTAATCGAGGTTTAACTCATTTAAAATGTATAATAAATTTCTTGTAATTATAAGTAGAATCTGGTTTTTTATTCTTTTTCTGATTGTATATATTTAATTTCGAATCGCATCAATTTTATGAGGGAATTTTGCTCATGTATTAAGCCTTAAGGATTTGTTTGTACGTAAGAATAATATTTTTGACTGAATATAAAACTGTCGCTAACTATTTTTGATTGAATAAAAAACTATCGAATACTTCAATTTAAATATTTCTAAATCAGCTGAGCAAATTTTACAATATAAGGTCCTATAAAAAATATCCCCTTTCACGCGTTTATTTCACGCAAAATGTAATTAATACATGAAAAAACATTAAGAGATTTAATTATCGAAACTCTTTAAAAATTTATTCCGGTTGATATAAACATGTAGCATACTTTTTGAAAAGCAATGTTTCTAATATTGAAACAAAATAATAATGTTAGCTTTACTATTAAACTTAGCAGCAACGTATAAACAATTTGAAAAGAAAGTAAATCATTTTTGTATTTTAAATGTGTTTTTGTACAAGCTCAATTTTATAAATAATCTGCTTTGGAATTTTTATTATGTAGCCATAACTCTAAGCTTAAGCTAGAAATATATGATCTCATCGATCAAGATTATTGTGTTTACCTTATTTCTTCAACGTTAAGACAGATAAAAAGAAAATATGCACTATAATCTTAAAATATAATTTATAAAGCCTTCTCGCAACGTTATCTATTAACTTTAACTATATTTATTTTTATGTCAGCAGTATACAGTAGAAGATTAAATTTTAAAGAGCAAAAGAATTCTAATTCGTAAAAAAAAGTATTTTTATTAAAATTTGTTGAAATAGAATAATAAAAATTTGAAAATATTTGCAAGTTGCATGCGTTTCCAATAGATAAAATATTATGAATGTATAATGAAACGATCGACTTTGACTAAAGTATGGCGATAATAGAGCATTGACATTTAAATCTGATATATTATGGTTTAAACATATCATTTCTGATTGCATTAGCGTTTAAATGTGTTTTTTTAATTACTAAATTTCAAGTCTCCATTTCTTTTATTTTAAAATTATTCATATAAAATGATTATTTGCTCCAAATTTTATTCAATATTGTATCTAATATTTACTTTATTTCATTCTCCAAAATAAAATAAAAAATTATCATATCATATTAGTTTAGAGGCTAACAGTTTAACTGAGAATCAAGCAAATTTTCGGACTACATATGAGCTAATTTGTTTTATATTTCTTGGCAAAAAGGTAAAAATGAAAAATATATAAAATACATATGCATACGTATATGAAAAATAAATATGATTTTTTTCCTGTTTGTATTTGAAACGAGTAAAATTAAAATAATAAAAACATTATTATTAAAAAAATACTCTAGAATAACATATTAAGGAACATTATAAAGAAGTAAAGTTTAAATATCTAATGTGAATAAAATTGAAAAAGGTTATTTTATAAGCAAATTGAAAAGATAATATGAAACACTGTATGTTTTGGTTGGAACAGTCTACTACAAATAAATTATTTCTCCTTTTTACACTAAGAAAGAAAGCATCATGAAAAGTACCAGAATAAAGTAATTTTTACTGAGCTTCTGGCTCCATGAGGACACCAAAATGCTCAGTAATTTTTATTGAAGCCATTTGGTAATGATTTTGGTAAAGCTAACAATAAAATACGGTTTTCTAATGTGTGATAAAATTCGGAAAATTTTATCATGATACCTCATAGCAAGACATACAAAAATTAATTCGATTAAGTTTGCTTCTCAATTTTGTATTTTTACAATATTTGTGGTAATAAGAACTATAATTCGTAAAATCCAGAATTTCTGACAAAATTTAACCACTTTAACGAGAATAAAATGATAAATGAATGGTTTAAAATTCGCATATTTTAATTTTATTACCAGATATATATTTTCTTTGCGATAAATGTCACTAACATATAATACGGTGTTTTCATCAAACTTTATTTTTCTCTGTGTCGCTTTAGATCAATATAAAAATTCGTTTAAAAAATATTTCATTTAACTTAGTTCAATTATTTTTTTTCTAAGTAACAAATATTTCTCTTAACTGAGTTACTTTAATTCCTCAATGATTGCTTTCGAAAAGCCAATATTTCTGACTTCAAACTATAGCACGGAAAGTATATCTTAACCCCCACAAAGAACCTTAATTTATTCAAGAATCCACTTTTTTCCAAAATTATAGCTCACAAAATTGCGAAGAATTTATTGACTAGAAAAAGAATACATTTTGTGAAGATTTATTGGCACTCTGCAACTTAAAGAAAGCCGCCAAGCGACATAGAAGTAAACAAAGAACGCCAATATGTTTCAATGCGTTAACGGTCTCCAATACAAGTAGTGATTTTTCTCACGGCTGAGTAATGACCCTTTCTGTGAGAAATCAAATCGATTTTCAGAAGTTTATGAGAGTAACCGTCTTTGGAGCCAAAATTTTCTCAGAGATTTTAAATAAGCGTTTCTCATAAATATGAACGTTTATTTCTCAGTAATTCCTGCTTTGACGCCGATGTCATTCATTCTAAAGTCATCTTCAATTGAATTTTTTTCTTTTTACTGAATACTACAGTTGGCAATTGTTAAATTATTGGAGTAAAATAATTGAACTAAAAATTGCTCAAAATATCTTAGTTTATTTTTTTAAATTTTTGTACACGTAATAATTGAGTGTTTTGGAAACGTAGTATGTCAGATCATAAAAAGAAATATAGCATTATAAAACAAAACATAAATAAAAAAATCCAAATAAAATTTTTTTATCTAAATTTATAAATTAACACTATGTACCCAAAAATCAAAAATTAAAAATAAGCTTTGAAATCTCTAAGGAACAATGACCAAAATTGCCACTATTACTGTTCTTAAGTAATTTTTAGACTTGTTAGCGAAATCAAATTTAAGTGTTTTAAAGATCCCATTAGCTGTTAGTTGATAATCGCTGGCGCATTTACCACATTCCTTGTTCATGCTAAATTGGCTACCTTGGCTACATACTAGAATTCACCAATTACAGCTCATTGTTGTTGTTGGTACCTTGGGCATAAATTCAATTTCGAGAATGCCAAAATTATTTCCCACTAATGGATATACTCATCTTCATACTCTGGAACTTTATTTTATTTATATGAATGCTGATTCTCTTGTTTACGGCATTAATTCCCAACCACCTCTCTATAGCGCGTAGAAATGTATTTTACCTTATGCATTTTGCCCCTGTCAGCTACTGTGGTTTTTCTTGTTCTGTTTATCATCTTTTTCTATCTCATTTACTGCTGATTTTCTAGTTTTGTTTCTCACCTTTATTTTTCCATTTTTCGTTGGCAACTTCCCATTTTAATTTTCAAATCACTTTAGTTTTTCCATTTTTCGTTGGCAACTTCCCATTTTATATTTCAAATCACTTTAGTAGCGTCTTATTTACGTCTGGAGAATTTTAAAAATGGGTGCCTGTTTTTGAGCTGTTGAAACATTGTCGACTATTATATCGTATTTATGTATTTTTGAAGTTTTTGCAGGTAATAAGACTGCTACTGTTATGAATAATAAATAAGATGCTAGTTTTTAATAGAAAATGAGTTCACTGATTTTCAAAATTAATCGGCTCGAAAACATGACTGGTTAAAGTTTCTTATAAAAACAAACAAGTAAAATAAAAATTTCTTAAGAGTTCAGTATAAATAAATAAAATATGTAATAAGTACTTAAAATGAAAAAGACCAACTAAATGAAGTTGAAAAAAATAATTGTTTGACAAAATATAAAAAAATAGATCAGTCAAACAACGAATATTGTATGTTATTATTCTCATTCCAGTATTGTTTGACAAAATTCAACAAATATAGCTGGATCAAATAAAAAATTGTTAACTAACATTATTAGTAAGAATTATTCCATAATTTTTCTTAATTTGTTCCTTTCTTATATTTTATTGTAAATAATCCATGGTTAGCAGTCTAAGCGAATCTTGAGAAATAATTATTTGCATGATTTCTTCAAAAAAAGAATATATTTAAAAATAGGAGTATTATTTGTTGTATTTGTCACGGCAAAAGACCGAAATCGGTGGTTGTTGACTTTCACCAGTGAATGTCGACAAACACCAAATACGTCGGCGAAAGATCGAATATTTCATTACATTCTTGTACATTCGGACCCTCACCGGTGTATGTCGACAATCACAGATATGCTTTGGTGAATGTCCGAAATATTTATTACATTCGATTTGATATGAATTTATTCGTGGATAATTACATTTATTCAATATTTTAACCCTACACTGATGTTTTTTTAAGGGTAAGTGCCACTGCCTGGTATACATTTGCCCGGTATACCCTACACTGATGTTTTTTAAGGTTAAGTGCCAACTGCCCGGTATACCCTACACTGATGTTTTTTAAGATTAAGGGCCACTGTCCGGTATACCCTACACTGGTGTTTTTTTAAGGTTAATTGCCACTGCCCGGTATACATTTCTCCGGTATACCCTACACTGATGTTTTTTTTAAGGTTAAGTGCCACTGCCCGGTAAACATTTGTCTGATATAACCGACACTGATGTTTTTTTTAAGGTCAAGTGCCATTGCCCGGTATATATTTGGCCGATACTCCAAACACTGATGTATCATCTAATCTATCGTCAGTAAGTATTAAAATATAGAATAAATATNTAAGGTTAATTGCCACTGTCCGGTATACATTTCCCCGGTATACCCTACACTGATGTTTTTTTAAGGTTAAGTGCCACTGCCCGGTAAACATTTGTCTGATATAACCGACACTGATGTTTTTTTAAGGTCAAGTGCCATTGCCCCGTATATATTTGGCCGATACTCCAAACACTGATGTATCATCTAATCTATCGTCAGTAAGTATTAAAATATAGAATAAATATAAATATATCAAATAAATATAATAATATTAACGAATAAATTTATATAAAATAGGATATAACAGATATTTCGGACATTCACCAAAGCGACTATGTGATTGTTGACATTCACCGGGGAGAGTCAAAAATAAGGATATTTAGCAAATATTTCGGACATACACCAAGCGACTACGTGAATGTTGACATTCACCGGTGAACGTCTACATTCTGCAGATTTCGGTGTTTCACCGTAACATATACATTTCAAATTAAATACGAAGTAACTATTACTGTATGAGAAGTATATTTTAAATTCTAGTTATGCAAAGTTATCAGGAGTTAGAAACTGCATAATAATAATATAATTTTAAAAAACTTTATAATTTGGATGAATTAATTGAGAAAAATGAAGTAAAAGCTCGCCAAAACAAGTGTAAAATTAAGAATTTTCCAAAAACTTCTCCCTAATGATATCATCTCCAATGGTAAAGTTATAATTAGCTTTTTCAGCATCACTTCCCATACTCTACTACAAAGGAAAGTAATTAAAGACCTTCTAACGAAATAACTTGAAAAAAATGTTTTCATTGTGGTGAGATGATACCTTTGTTCTTCTTCCCAAGGAAAAGTATTTTTCAAACGTATGAAAAAAAAAACTTTCTCAATTATTCTAACTCATTTTGTGTTTGCAGAACGAATTAAATTTCCCGTACGACATTGCGAACTTAATTTTTTCGTTCTTGAATTTAGATGATTTTATTTTGCACTTTGAATAGTTAGACGTGTTTGTTGATAAGCTAATAATTCTCTCAGTGGTTATCAAACTAAGTTGATTTTACAATGCCTTTTATTATCACATGATTTACGCGAAGTCCATAATTAATATTAATTATTTGCATAATTAGCCAAAAAAAAATGCCTAAGATTTTTCAAACCAATTTTTGCAGGTCAAACTATGTCAAAATAATGCGACCATTAATAAATGTAAATCAAATATCGAAGTATTGATTGCTGAAATGTTTTATGCTTGTAACATAATTTCACAAAATTATTAGAATTTACACAGTGAAATATTCTAGATCAAAGTTCGGTAAAAAGTACCGACAACCACGAGATTTTTACCACGGAACGGAATAAAAAATCTGATATGAAATATTACTGTAAAAATTATGAAATATTTTCTGTAAAAATTTATTTTACGGTAAAGTCAATTTTACGGAATATGCACTAAAAATGCCGGCAATTTTTACTGGAATTTTATCTGGAATCTTCTGCAGTGGACTTTACATTTCATCAGCGAGTAAGTAATGCATTTAAATCAGAAATATTTTGCTGTATGCTTAAATTGAAATCACTTATGAGTTTACATTATTAACATAAGCAATAATACATCTATATATTCAATAGCTCATTCATTTCAACTTCTGAAGTTTGGTCTCTCTGCCATGTGACGTAAAAGTTAACTATGGAAAGAGCTAAAATATGAAAGTTAATTTCAGAAGCTATATAAATCTCTCATAAAAATTTAATCTATCTCATAAAAATTTAAGTTCATAGTAAAGGCACGACCTGTACGATACGAATCCCTGAGCGTCTGCTAAAGTACTATCAGAGAGTCGGAAAAAAGTCAAGTGAAAACTAATTAGTGAAAACTAATCAGTGATTAGTATCAGTGAAAACTAATGCTTGTTATCAACCTGTGATATTGAAATTTAACAACTTTTTTTTAATAAATCCACCAACTTTTATATTTTAGGAACTAGTAAAGTCATAATTTGAGCGACTATTTTATAACGGCTTATTGGCTGATTTCTATATTCGAATTGAATGCGTCTGCAGGTTCAGAACGTCGCAGTGGAGCAAAGTTGCACTGTTAACGATACCGCAATTTACATGAAAATTTTTTTCTGTTTTAAATGTTTATTTTTCCCTTTAAAACAAATAAAGCGTTTCACCACCCCTTAAAAAATGACAGTATACAGTAAAATCACTGCTGTGCCTCATATAAAAAATCAATTTTTACCCTGAAAAATTATACTGTAATTTTTATAGTAATATTTATTTGAGTAATTCAGTGATTTTGCTAATTATTGCTGTAAATATTAGAATAGATCATAGTTTTTGTTCCCTAACAAATCCCCGTGGAAATGAATCTAACGATAAAAAGTACCGGCACGCTAAGTGAGAGTATTTTAAAATTTTCACAATGTTAATTTCTGTGAAAGAAAGAATTTTGAAACAAATTTAAACAAGAAAAACTAATACTTCCTTTTATATGTTTTTAATGTTTATTTCACACCTTTCTCTGACATTAGTCAGATTTACAAATTATTTAGATCAATATATAAGACCTCGTTATATTAGTTTATTCATAGCATCGCATGTTAGACTATATTTTATAAAAAGTATGTGAACATATCTTAGTTCGCATTAGACTATATTATTTGAGTTTATTACTTTAAACAAATGATTATTATGTTTTCCAATGACACTAATCTATTACGTTGATTTTATAGTTTTATTTTTTAACTTTTAATTATGTTATTATAAAAGCAATCCATTTGAAACATATGCAAATATTCTTCCCAAAAATCAAATATTGAACTAAGCAATAAAAATATTCCACTGCCATTTACAAAGTCTAAAATTTTGGGTACTACTCGGATATTGAGTTTTTTCTAAGAAATGAAAATTATGTGATTTAATTTATACTTATTCTGTGGTTATTTCGAATCAAGTAATAGAATAAATCTATTTATTTAGCAAATAAAAAATGTTTTTTTTTTTTACTTAATTTGTTTTCAAGTTTGCTAAGAAGAGAAAGTTAACAAGCTGTTATGACATGAATTCTATGCTAATGTTTAATCAATTTTGTCTAGACTAAGAAAATGTAGTCTAAAATATATCACACTTTCTAAGGATTTAAACGATTCTAAGCATTTTAAACGATTATATGAACAAAGAACTTAAAACTTTATTCTTAAAGTTGAAAATAAATTTAAGGTATTGTGATGCCCCAATAGGCATTACATATTCTCCAGTCTTTAAAACTTCTTTAATTTCTTAAACTTATTTTTCAAATCATTCTTAATAGAATTTTAATTAAATTAAACCAATTATTTAATTTTTATTACGCTTTATAAAAAGGCTAATATAAATATTTTATTCTTTTCGTAACAATCAATGTAATGGCTAACTTTTTATTTCAATATAAATGCAAAACTCATTAATTTACAGTCGCAACTAAATCGAAAGCAAAATCTATTTGCAACTCTTTGTTTTTTGTTTCTCACCACGAAAATTTTTCATTTACATGGTTATACTAATTTTCACAGTCTTTTTTGGTGATTCGCTTTCACCAAATTAATTTTGATTACGGTAGGGGGGTGGTTTTTATTTTGGTTATGTTATCTTTCGATAAATCGCCAACCATGGATCTCTTTCAATGCGCTTAACTGTCCTTTGGGAGCAATTAATTAATTTTAATCTTAAATTCTCGGCTAACGGACTTGAAGGCTTCGGCCTCTCAGTTCCAACCCTTGAATTTCATATCTTTATGATAATTCGCAATGTGATGAGAATGATTCTCTTGATTACTTTAAGTAACTGTCTTTCTTTATTTTATAATTTTGAAGATTGGACAGATCCATCATAAGTAGATTTACTGAATAAATAAATTTTTCGTAAACGATTTTATTTATTTTTCTAGGATATATATTCCTCTTTCATATCCGAATTAGAATGTATTTCACTCGGCCAAAAATTTTACTTAAATTCTACAAGGGAACTATATCCACTATGAACTAATCTGCCACGAAAAGAACATATCAGAAAGTCGTTTTGATAATACATTCTAGTACATATCACAGTTTTGGAATATGAATTTATAATAATCATTTTCTTTTTTTTTTTTGCTACTCATTAAAGGAAGAATCATTTAGTTTTCATATGAATTCTTTCAATCTATTTATTTTAGTTTTAGAAAATAAAATGTAAAAAAATATGTTTTTTCGGTTATGTTTTGGATGTGTTCTCAATTTTTTTTAAAAAAATGTTACTAAAACAGTTTTTTTTTTTTTGTTTTAAAAAAATATTAACAAGTTCACTATCAAAGATAAAAAAAAAAAAACATTTAAGGTGGCATCAAATTTCCAGTACCCTTTAAAAAATTTTAGATTATTTCAAATTTACTTTAATAGCTACATTTATTTCGATAACGACCCACAATTATTAAGTACTTTGTACTACTTTTGGTAATATGTGTCACCAACACAGTGCCACCCTCATTTAATATTAAAAAAAAATTCTATTTTGATTCTACTTATTTTATTTTGTGAATAAAAATACATTAAATAACCAATTTTATAACTTGTTTTCCTCAACCCTATACATACATTTAGTACATCCGTTGAATAATAATAGTAATAAATATAATAATAAAATAATAATAAAATAATAATAATAATAAATATAATAATAAAATAATAATAATAATAAATATAGTAATAAAATAATAATAATAATTAATATAATAATAAAATAATAATAATAAATATGATAATAAAATAATAATAATAGTAAATTTAAGAAAAACTGAAAAGCCGTAATCTTTGTTTTTTGGAGAAGATGCAGTATTATGAAATAAATGCTACACTGTTAGAAGTTTCTTTAACAAAATGGTTTAATAACAAATTATTTAATTGTTATTTTACCATATTCAAATTAACTATAGATAAGATCGTATTCAAATTGTTAACTTTGAGAAAAACTTTTTATTAAATGCCTAGACTTTATCGGTTAAGTAACCAGAATTTAATCGCGCTAACTACCAACCCGAGGAAGTAACTTATTTTCCTGTGTCTGGGTACATATTATATTCGAGAGGGCTGATCTCTCTATCTCATGTTCAAGAGAACGAGGGTTCGAGTCCCAGTTTTGAAAAATTTTTCCTCCTCTCCCTTCAACACGTGAAGAGTTCTTAACATCCTGCACTCTTTCAATAGTGAGCCATTGCCCAATGAAAGGCTTAACTTCAATGTCTCGCTAAATTTCTTTTTTTTTTTAATTTTTAAAATATGCTAGTTGTAAATAGTTTAAAAAAGCGTATAGTTTTATATCAACGGTTTATAAACTATAATACTGACCTATATACCAACCCGATGAAGTAACTTATTTTCCTGCGCCTGGGTACATATTATAGCCGAGACGGAAGATCTCTTAATCTCATGTTCAAGAGAACGGGGGGTCGAGTCCCAGTTTTGACAAAATTTTTCCTCCTCTCCCTTCAACACGTGAAGAGTTCTTAACATCCTGCACTCTTTAAATAGTGAGCCATTGCCCAATGAATGGCTTAACTTCAATGTCTTGCTAAATTTCATTTTTTTTTTAAATTTTTAAACTATGCTAGTTGTAAATAGTTTAAAAAAACGTATAGTTTTATTTCAACGGCTTTTAAACTATAATACTTGTAAACGTGGTTCAAAACCATAGAGTAAAATGTGTTCTTTACCTTTGCTTTACGGTTAATTACTAAATCATAATAGAATAATATCCTATTAAAATATGTTCGTGTGGTATTGGTTTGTTTATCTACAAGTATATTTTTTAGTAAACATGCTTAATTAAAATCATTTTAGCATGAGTAAGAAAATAAAGTCACATGCGTGTTTGAAAACATTAAATATTTTTCTGAAATAAAGGATTTTTTTAATATCATTGTCTAGAACTTAAATTTGTAAAGAACTAATCACATACCAGGCAGTTATGTATGCTATTTAATGTATTTAGTCCTTTTGTTCTCACTGGAGCAAATTTTTGAATCATTTCCTTCGAATATTCATTAGAAGAACAGTATTAAAAATTAAACAATTATTCCTTTTCAGAAACTGTACTATCGTAATGATAAATTAGTTTTGAGACTCCTAAATTCCTGTTTTTTCAAGCATTAAAAAAAAGACATTTTACATTTCGTTTACATAAAATCCAATATAATTTTAGAAACGATTGGGAATTTTTCTCAAACATCTTTCCACACATTATAAATAAATAACTAGCTTTAAAAGAAGCAGTTTTGGTAAATAAACGTTGAAAACAAAAGATTAAATTCATATATAATTCTTAAAATATTTGAACTAATTTAAATAAATGTTACTTTCATAGGAATGAAATATTATATGAGAAAAGGGAATTTTGTTTGAAACTACAATTTGTTCAAAATAAATATTTATGTTTGTCGAAAAACATATTTTTCTATTGATATCATTTATTTATTTAAACCTTAAAAGAAAAAAGAACAATAAAAAAGAAAATTCCATAGAAATATATAATTCAGTTCAGTGTATGAATCTGAAGATCAAATATTATTCATATGTAAAATAAAAAGAATGAGTATTCTTTTGGGAAAACTGACAAAGGTAAAAATCAATTATCGCAATTTTTTCCCTATTTTTTTCCTGCAAATTTTTTTTTCTCCATTTCCCTTTGCAGCCAAAAGATATTTGTCTTAATAACACAGAAAAGGTTATAAGAGGAATGCGACTTTGCTAAATTGTGTTTCTTATTGAAAAAAAGATAGGATCTGAGGATTTTTTTTTCTTTCCTTCTCAAAATAAAGGATAAATTGATTAGCATAAAATATTACGTTTCCTTCACTTCTTTAAAAAAAAAGTTATATTTATTTTAAATAGCTTGGAATCAATGAGTGCTTTCTAAAATTATTGAATATAAACTGCACGAGATATTTTTGTGTGTCTGTAATTCAATAAATAGGATTCACCGAAAATTATATTTATTTTATTGAACAATTACTATTTTATTTTGAAAAAAAAATGTAAGCACATTTTCTAAGAAATATTTTAAGTTGTGTTTTATTATTTAATTTCTTTCTCCTGAAAAGCAAATAAGAAATAATATAAACTTCAGATAAAAAAATAGTTATGACCAAATTCATGTTGAAACTTTTTCTTATCTCTTGGAGTAAAAAGTTTAATTAATTTAGTGATCACATCGTAGAAACTGTGGCGTAATACCTATCTTAATCCGCTGGTGAAGCACTCTAAAAATTGTGCTTTACTTCAAGTTTATAGGGAATTGATTGTTCATGGATGCTTTACACTAGAAAAACCGGGAAGGCCAGTTCGATCGCATATCAACTTTGAAAGGCAATAAGTCCTAAAATAATTAAACCTTCTTATATTACTTTCATGATTTTTCCTAGCTTTTTGAGATGTTCAAAAATATTTTATTAAAGCTTTATTAAAATACATAATGAGTGCATGAAATTGCAATTAACCTGGAACAAGCATTGCGGTCACTACAAACATTGCGCACTGTTTCTTCTTTATTTCATTCATTCTATTTTTATTTCATTTGCTTGAATAAATCAACACAGTACGCTACACGTTTTTCGAGCGACATCAACGTTTTCTGGAATATGGCCAATTTTAGTTTTCCAACTTTAATTTTGCTAATTTGCTGACTCTTTTTTCAAAGAGAGTAATTAAAAAAAATAAAACAATTATTACGAAAACGATTTTTTGAAGATTTTAAATATTAATAAGATGTTGTCAGCTTATAGCTCTAATTAAAAAAGGAGCTATTTAGTTCTCATATAATCCAAAGAGCAACGCAACGATGGAAGCAGAGACGAACTACGTTACCAAATTAGTATTCCGAAAATTAAGTAAACCACGCAATTACTTTTTTAAAAATTATACTTAAAAGAGGTGTTCTTACAAAACGTTAACTATTTCTGTATGCTTTAAAAGATATTTATATAAAACTAAATATTTTAAAATCAACCGATTTGAAATACAAATAATATACTTTATTAAATCGTATTAATTTGTTTAGAAACGTAAACTTGTGTTCTGTTATTTACGTCATTGATGCTTAGTTACTTTTTGTAATAAAGCTACTATTTGAAGTTAAAAACTAGCTATTTAAAATGGGCTAATTAATGGAAAAATTATGCTAATTCATTAAAAGGACCAATAAAATTTCATAAAAAGGTAATTATGTTTACTATACCACGAGAGAAACTTTTCGCTGCAAATTTTTTTCACTTTTATATTACTAATTTGAAATTTAAAGTATATAGAAAATGATTTCTGACAAATATAAAGTAAACCATTAACCTTCACAAAATGAAAAGAAATTTTTAAATTATCAAAATGAAAATGCACTACATTAGAAGAAGATAAATTGGGATTACGTAATGGAAAAGCTCTTTCCCAAAAATCTGTTTGCATATTGATACTTTGTAATTTTTTTTCAATAATTGAAACTTCGTGGCATACTCTAGGTTTGCCTAAAATCACTTTTTTCTTTCTGTTAAATTTAAAAAAATAATGATGGTGAAAGAGAATTAGCAATAAAAAATTCCCCCCGTTCTCTTTAGAAGAAATAAAAAATATCCCAATGCCATTTTTGGCGCCAATGATTCTTATTTAATTTTTTTCTAATAGACTCTATGCACTACTGGTATTATGCTTATTGGAGCAGCTAAAATATCTACTAAATATAATAATTATATTAACTTATTTGTCACCTAATAAAACTGTTTTAATACTGTGTACTTTAAATATACACAGAAAAGCCACTGCATTATGATCACACTCCATCTATAACAATGGACTCCCCCAGGTTTTCACGGTTTCTCGCCCAGGAACAATGTTTTCGTGGGGCACATTGGGACCCATAATCCTCATAGAACAATCCCTGATGTCTGTAAGCTACTTGAACATAGTTCACCCATTCATGGCAACGGTTCTTCCTGCGGGAGATGATGTTTACCAACGGGATACTGCACCATGTCATGAGGGTCGAATCGTCATGGATTGGTTCGAGGAACATTGCAGTGACTTTCAAGTCATGTCTTGGCCCCCAAATTCAACTAACCTTAATCCAATAGAGCATTTGTGGTGCTACTTGGAAAACCAAACTCGTGCTGCCACGCTACTCACTCGCAATGTGAGGGAATTGTAGTACCAGTTGGTGAGCGCTTGGTACCAGATACCTCAGACTATCTATCAGCACCTCGAGGAATCAATGCCACTGTGCGTGCTAGCAGTTTTGAGGGCTAAAGGTGGTCCTACTTGTTATTAGCAGGGTGGTCATAATGCAATGACTCTTCGGTGTAGATAGTGTAGGAAGAGATTTGTTTTAAGGTACGGGATAACTAGCGGAGAAAATTGCGTTATTATGAAGCATTTTTTGACAGTCATGAGTCGGCCTTGAGCTATAGCATCGTATAACACGATTGATACTGAATATAGTTTTTTTTTTTTTTTTTTTTTTTNTTTTTTAATTTTTTTTTTTTTTTTTTTTTTTTTTTTTTTTTTTTTTTGATGGGAGGAACTACTTAAAACGGTTGGTGATTATTTTTTCAACCTGTAAGGAGAACGGGTATTCAACAAGTAGTAAATTGAAAAATATTTAGTTGGTTTCAAGAGTCTCATTCTTACTTTACATTACACATATCTAACTTTACATTTCTGTCTTAATTAAAGGCATATTAGCATGCTCTCAAAACTAGTTGAATGTATTTCAATTTAAATTTCAATTTATTTAGCTCCAATTATTTATAGGTTTTTGTTTAAAGGATAACAACATACAATTATTTTCCTAATAAAAATTATAGGTTTTGTATCGTAAAATTTGAAAAAAAACCCATTATTAATGTTTAGTGCGTATTTTTAAATGGGATCTTCTGAAAAAAAAAACCCGGGAGGGTTTCGTAGGAGTGAATCTCACTTTGGAGTTACTTAGTTATTGCATCTTAGTTATCGTACCATTAGCAACTTAATTTCGTAAATTAAAATTAAATGCAAAATGTAAAATTTTTGGGAAAGGTACTGCTATATTTTTCAAATCTATTTCTGAAATTAATTGAAAAAATATTTGTTTTGTTTTATTTCCTTAAAAGCTTAAAAAGCTGAAATAGGTTAATTTATGTTAATTAAAGGTTTTTAATTATTTAAAGGTAATAATTTGTATTAAATTCTTCATCTGCATCTAGGTACAAGTGAAACTATTGTAAACTGGAACTATTTCATACTATTAGTTGAACAGCTTTGTAAAAATATTTGCTGTCACTTCGTACATACCTAATTTAGTAAAAGATGCGAAAATGAGCTTATTGCGCAGTTATGAGCAATAAATTCATCAAGCACAGCTTGCTGCTTATTCAAAAATTTCATTATCCATTACTTACTTTAGATTGTTACAATTTTGCAAGGCTGAGTCACACCAAAAAACTCTGTCCTCTTTTAGGTAAAGTGTTATCAATATTTTCCTTTATGAATTTGCTTTTCAATTTTAAGGAAAAAAAATAAAATCAAAACTTTGATAACTAACAGTAAGTTTTATTTATAACCCAGCCGATTTAAAAAATGACACAGGTCAGCCCAGACTCGGTAGTAATAAAAATGATACTTAGTAAATTTTAAACAATTTAAACTTAAACTTTTTAGGCACCAATAAACTATAATGTGTATGATCACATGCATACGAAATAAATACTATTATTGAAACAGAAATGTCAGGTATAATTATCTGTTTAAAACTAATTAAAGTTGCTATTTAAAGCTTTTGCACACACTTAAAAAAAGATCAAAGATAATTTAATAATACGACAAGATCGAAGACAATTTAATAATTTAATAACATAAAACTACCCTTTTGTATGACACAATAACATAAAATCCGGTATAAATCATAATTAAAGTTATTTTTTAAATTTACCTTTTCCTCAAAGCATCCTTGATGAAACAAAAGAAAAACAACCATAAAGGAGATATAGACAGCACTATAATCCCATAAGTACAAAGAAACAAAACAAAAAGGCAATATGACAAGAAATAAGAATGCTGAAGAAAAAAAATTGAAAAATGATGGAAAAACAAATACATTAGAGCAAAAGAAGCAGATAGCATATGAAAAGAACGGAATCATTTGGAGATCATGACGGAGACAATCCAGATGGAGAAAAAAAGGAACATATTCGGAAGCTTTTCATCTTATGTCATTCAAATGAAAGATGCATAATCTTCCAGATATTTGCTGCTGTTTCAAATGCATATTGAAGATAATAGACACTAAAGGAAATGTGCTTATCATATTTTTATTATATGAATATTTTATTTAAAAGACTAGTTTAATGTTAATATTTTGAAATATGTGATATAATTTTGCTAAATAAATGTATTTAAATAAGGAAATTGTACTTAACAAATGCGAATTTCATACACTCACTCTAGTTTTAATGGCGTTTAAATTTTCGAAATGATTTTTATTTATCTGATTGTAATTAAAAGTGCAAAGTATTATTTGTTCAAAAGGAGTGCTTATTCACTCAATCAATTTACACTATTCCACTTGATTAATATTATTAAATGTGTACCTGAGCATACAAATTACAATAACTGGAATTTCGCCCAGTTTTTTTTTACATCTAAGCATCATACATATATCCTGTTGTTGCTTCTAATTGCCCTTGGTCAAGCCAAATTAACCAGCCATTGGCTTTGAGAATTAAGTCAGGAATGTACGCCTCTCGTTTGACAAGAGACGACTACAAGGATGAAAGCGCGTCTTGGTTCAAAACATCACGCATAGAGGTCATCGGCACTCATTCGTGAGGCCACTTCCTCAATTTAGACATACATCTGAAGAGGAAGGAAATTTTCTCTCGATCGATACTCAGAGACCGATCACAGGACTTTCGAATCCACAGACTTTACGAGCACATATATTGCATATAGTCGATGTGTTTTGGCGGAGTCAAGGAGTCAGGTTCAGCAAAGTTCTGACCATTGGTCTACCACTGCACTGTTTACATTCTAAATCACAGTACTTAATTTTTTAAAAAAAAACATAAATCTCAATAAAAATCATAAATTTGATAATTGATATTATCAGGATTTTTTAAATGAGACTTGTTAAGTTATATTTTAGTTTAGATTTGCTCAGTTTTCTTAAAGCCACTATATTATATATGTTTTTCTTACATCTAATATATCACATGAAAATCATAAATCTTCATTCTTTTTTTTGGAAAATTACTTTGAATTTTAATTAAATTGAAAAAAAAGTTAAGATTGCTTTTAATTCAGTGCTTTAGTTTACGATTCTAAAAGGCTGCAAATTTTTTCAGTTTTCTTACATATAATGTGTTATTTGTAAGTAATATATCTTTTGAATATTTCGAAGTAAATTAATAATTTTAATTAAGCTTTAAAACAATAAGACTGCTAATATTTGGAATTTTTTGTATCAAAATTAGGAAGAGAAAGATTTGTTAAATTTTCTTTCTAACAATAACTATAACATATGTGAGTAACAAACTTCCTTTCTTTTCAAAGTAAATAAATTTAAAAATTAATTTAGTTTTGTAAAGCGATGAACACTGAAGTCTACACTCTTAAGTATTATAATTCTGAAGACTATTCCATACTTAAATCATCTATCCAATTCATTCCAAGTACATTGTACATGAAATTTTTAAAGATTAATATAGTCTTTTTTTCAAATCTGATAATTTGTGTCAAGTTTAGAAGTCACTATTAATCCACTAGATGGGTATTTTTAATCTGAAATTCGAAGAAAATACGCAAGCTTAAAAGATTTAATAAATATTTTATCCAATTTAATCTATAGTCAAATTGGCTAATGATAAAAACAAAAATCCTGCCAATTTTATAATTTCATTATCAAAATTTAACGAACCTACATGCATATATATTGAGCGCAATATATAATAAATGTATGTTTTTTTCTGAAGTTTTACTATCTTAATGACATGTGTATTTAATCTTAATGAGTCTGTATATATAATTATCCCGATCCCGTTATCCATGCATTTAGAAATTGCAGAAACATAAGTGTACCAAAAACTTACTTAGAAACACTAAGTATTTTAAATAAACTAAAATAAATCTGTTGTTTTGCAAATGTTTTTCTACAACAGCATAAATTATTATACTTATTTAACTGAAACCTTTGCGCTCATACAATTCGCTATTTTTAAGAAGTTCAATTAAATTGATTGCTTAGATTAATTGATTAATTGATTGAATGCTTAGAACTTAAAAAAATAATGATCTGTCGTATGAAAATGAAAATTGTACAACAAATTTTAAGAAACAATCTGGTTTCGAGGCTTGCATCACATTCTATTTAATATCTTTATTGATTTTCTTAAAAAATCTTCCATTTCCTAAGATGAAATTTCGTTTCCCCCTTCGTTCTTAAGAAAATAACTTAAACAAAAAGTTAAGCAATTTTGTAACACAACAAATCAATAAATCACCGACTTTCAAATTCTTAAAAAAAGCATTTTAACATTAAAATCTAAAAAAATACCACATAGAAAGCTAAAACAAAACCACGTTGCAATAAACAGTACAATAAAATTTTACATTGTTAGGAATCCAGCCTAAAACCGGACAGAAAAGTACAAATTGATTAAAATTTCACAAATTGCCTCGGGATTCTATGTAAAGATTAATGGCAAAAATTTAAAGAATCAAATGATTAATATATCACATATTTCATTGACATTCTGAAGAATAACTAATAAAAAACTCATAGAGTTTTAATGCAATAACTAATCAAATCATCTAATAATTCTCATACTTCATTATTTACCAAGACACGCCAGGTATTTTAAGTAATACATAAATATTCTAAAAATGCCAAAACTATGTATATAATTTGTAACATATAAACATAGCAGATTTGACTGTTAAATCTTACTAGGTATCTCTACTAAATGGACATTGTCCAAAATATTTAAATGAATAAAACTTATTACAATTATAATGGATACAAAATATCAATTCCAGAAAAAATTATGCTTTTAGCCTATTTACTAAGGTTATTTCAATATTTTTTTTTTAATTTGGCAAATGGAACTAAGTCAAATAACTGTGAATTCTTTTAGAATTTTTTGTTTACATTCTTATTAAAATTATGTCATTAAAAAGTTCATAAATAATTATTTCAAAAGTGATATGCTTAAACCTTTTTAGTTACTCCAAAAACAATGAGCCACTCAACATAAGAATATTAATAGTTGTTATGACTATTTAGGTAAAAATAAGAATGCATCAGATAGCTTGCACATGAATTGAAAACTAATTAGTTCTTAAAATTCTCACTTACACAAATCTCGTTTACACATGACTTAAACTATAATTAGTTCTTAAAAATCTCGCTTAAACATAACTTGAACATTAATAAGTTTTTAAAACTTTCACTTACACTTCATGTGAATATTAATTAGATCTTAAAATTCTCACTAACACATAAATTGAACAATTATAAGATCTTAAAAATCTCTCTTGCACAAATCTCTTACACATAACTTGAACATTAATTAGTTCTTAAAAATCTCACTTACTCAAAAGGATTTGCTAATACAGGGGTCCATGTCAATGCAATTACAATGAACAATCCAATTCTAAAAGAGTACGTGACACCTTTGAATAAAAGCTTTGTTCATGTTGAACATAATTCCTTTCAGCCAATCAAATACCTGATTGTCCGCTGAAAGAAATCTTGTTCACAGGCATAAATAGAGTGTAAAAAGGAGGAAAAAAAGGAAATTCTTTTCCTTAGCAACTTCCATGATCAAACAGGAGAAGCGAACACTGACATCTTCACCAAGTTCTCTTTCTCTCTTTTTTCTCTTTTTGTTTTCTTACAAGATTGATGTGCTACGATTGTTCGCGGTAAAGATCAAAGTGATTTTCTTGAAGAGCTTTATTCGGTTATCGCCATGTCTTTCAGAAGAAAAAGGAAATTTATGTTAGATTAAACGAGAATACTGTAAGGTAAATTAAAGTACCCATATCAAAATAAAAGAAGGAACGCTTATGTTTAAAATACTTTATTATACTGCGAGAAATTTCTCCGTAAAAATGGTTAAATAACAATTTATTTAACTGTTATTTTACCAGAATAAGTCAAAACAGTTAAATAACCATGCATATGGGATATTCAAACTGATAAAAGTGAGAAAATCGCTTTTTTTCCTAATACGGTTAAACAACCGGAATTCTAGTCACGCGATATAGGCTCACCTTATGGAGTCATTTAGTTTATTGCAGCGGCGTACATACTACGTCTGAGAGAGCTAATCTGTCAACATCATGACTGACTAAACTGACCGATTCTCAGCACTGATGCATTACCAACTAGAAGGGCCCTTCTAGTTGACCATGACTGATGCTGCAATATTCCGTTTATTCCCTCAATACATAAAGCGTTTCCAGAGATGCCAACTTGCTCCGGACAGTAAATATATATTTTAAAGTGGTAGTTTATCAATTGTGATTCTTGGTTTAGTAAATTCATTTTAGTAGATTTTTATCCACCACTATTTCTAAATAATTCGCATGCTTATATAATTCACCATTTTATAATACTTATGTCACGCTATACCTTTTAAAAAGCAAGCAAAAATAGTCAAATCTTTGCAAAATTTACTTTGTAGTTAGTTACCGTTTTTTTAATTATTTTGGCGTGTCCGGAGCAGTTGGCATCTCTGCGTTTTCAGTGCCCTGTATTTTTCAATTGGTCATCTTGGACTATTAGAATCACTATCATTCATGCATAAATAGCTCACCACCCATAGAGCTGCAAAGTCCGTTTAAGTTTCCTTTTTATAATTTAAAAAGTATGCTAGTTGCAAATGGTTAAAAAACTGTATAGCTTCGTGTTCACGTTTTTTTCCCGTACCAACTGATAACGGCTTCAAAACCGTAAAGGTTAAAAAAAAAAGGATTTTAACTATAAACTTTATGGTTAATCGGATAGAAAAATTGCTGCTGGTGATTGTACCATAACCATAATATCAGAATGAAAAACCTAACATTCCAAAACCTAAAATTTAACAGTCGTAAAATTTAAAATTTTTTTCAGCAAAGTCAATATTACAAATCAACAAAATGTAGACTCCAATTGTATATAAAACTTTTATTATCTCAATTCCAATTTATAAAACTGAAAAAAACTATAAATATGAGAAAAAGATATTTTAAGTATCTTGCATGAATAGAAACTTAGCATAAAACACAATGGTACATGAATTTCATAAAAAATATTTTAAAAAAGAAAAGCACAATTATTAACAAACTTTCACGAAATGATAAAATTGTTTAACTTTATTAAATCAAAGAAAACCAACAGTCGGAAATAGGTTTGAGTCAATTCAGTAGAAAAATAATTAACTTTAAATGTCAAGCCTAAGTAAGAACGGCACCAAATATAAGTTACCGAGTTGACGGACGGCTTAAGACGGTTATTGTGTCAGTGTCACTGCAAGAAGACAAATGTTTTGGATGCCATATGCCAACTACAGCGATCTTCAGAGCTCATTATTCATTTTCTGACTTTCACTTGCATAGAAATAGCGCCTCAGGTTACTTATTAGAGTCATTTCGCTTTATCATATCGTGAGTTACTTTGCGAACAAGTTCTCAGAAGTGCATTAAATAAATTTGAAAACATTTGGAATTTTTTGACCTTAAAAAATTAATTAAGGTGTTGGCTTTTGTAGACTAAATTGAATGAAATAAAAATATGTTTATACAATAGATTATAAAATTAACAGACCTCAGCCATGTCTCAATTCATCAATTCACTTAAAGAGAAAATGTTTTATATATAATTGATATAAACTAACTAAAATAATCATGTTAGTTAAAAACTGTTAAAATTTCCCCGCAATTTCATATTTTTGGATACTTTGAAATGAATTATAATTTTAAGCAGTTTCAAAATGAGTGATTTGAAATAAACTACATTTTTAAGCAAATTAAACCATCTTAAGCTTCATTGTACCACATTATGGTTCAATTTGAACGGAGGAAATGCTCAGCTCAACACTTTATAGTTGCAGCAAACTTGTACAATTAATAGAGAGATTTTTGCTTTTTTTTTATAGAAGGCGCTCTCTTTCGTAGGTTCTTTGAAACTCTACAGAGAACCAAGATTGTTATATGGAGCCAATGTGGCTTAGAAATTAAGTACGGGAGCGAACACCGGAAGCTAATTTACAAACCAGCGGCCCTTAACACAACTTGCTTTCTTTTCAGAGATTTTCCTCTTTTTGCTGTAGTTGGTCGCAATTATAGCGAAAAGTTTTATTTCGTTTAAAATTTGTTACATAAACAAAAAAAAATCAAAAATCAAGTTTTTTTTTTAATTTTACTAAAGAAAATGCCAAAGAGGCAAGCGGATCGTTAAAGGTATTGAAAACTCGCATGCGGGTAAGTGTATGCTTTAAGGTAATGTTATTATAAGAGTGTAGAATGGATAAAAGGAACCAAGAAAAAGCGCAAAAATTAATTTATCTGTGGTTACACTAAGCAAGACCTTAGAGGAAGTAGCATACTTTTATTCTTCTTAATAAGCAATATCTTCTTTTTTTAAGAAGTTTTTCATTTGTACATACCATATTTTTCTTCAAAAAACAAATATATGTGTATATTCTCTCTCTCTCTCTCTTGCCTTATAAAATGTCTTCAAATTACCCCCAGGAATGTTTTCTAGACCTTCGTAAGTTAACTATTGCGTAGCTCTAGAGCAACGTAAATAAATTGTCACTATTACTATCATCTTTCAGAATAATTTTGTACCATTGAACTTGCATACAATCGCAAAATTAGCTACAATTTTGAATTTCTATAATTTTGAAGTGTTTTACCAAATTAACAGGACGTATAAAAACAACACTAAGTAAAAAAAAAGAAGTAACATTTTAATTATTAAATGCTGGAAAATAGAAGTGATATCACTGAGAAATTTTTTCACTTTTAGATATTTCAGATTTAGATATTTCAGATTTATTATTAGATCACTGGGTATTAACTTTAGTAAATAAAAGTTAAATAAGCTTAGGTAAATTAGTTAATAAATAATAATATCTAGAAACCCTAGTTTGTTTTGCAATTACTTCTGAATCCAGTCTATTTCTTAAGACAAAACCTTTGGATAAAGAGCATTATTTTAACGATATTTGTAAAACCTTAGAATCGTGTTTATTATCACTAGAATAGTCGGATTTTGGACTATATAAAACCGCCATTTAAGGTTAATTTGGCACTTATAAGAAATTGATGTCATTCGAAATGAAATGATTTTTAATTAATGCATTTTGTTAAAATATAATATATAAGGGTTTTTGCAGATTATTTTTGTTTTTTATTAGCGTAATGACAACATAATACAGTAAAATATTGTACAGCAGATTCGCCTTTGGCTGGAGCACAAACCACAGGAAAAAAAAGACACGAATATAAACAACACGCTTTAAAACAGATAACTTAAAACAAAGTTCCAGCATTAGTTAAACTTTGCGTAGGAAAACAGCGGAGCAGCATGACAGGAAAGTGGTAAGAAAATATAAACAAATTTATTTCTAGCCTCTCTCATAGCTATCAGAAGTTTTATTATGCCCCTCTCAGAGTTAAAAGGCGTGTTTCTTTTATTTTAGAAATTGCATTTTATGAATTAGAGGATATCTGATGCGCAAAACGATATTTCGTAATTCTTCAAGTTCAAGAATAAACGCACAATGCGTAATTAGGGTGACGAAAGATTCCTAAAAAACTATCCAAGCATTGAGGAGATTGCAAAAAAGTGCAAGCCACCTGCAAGTTTTACAACGTAATTTTTAAGCGTCTAGTGTTCCGAAGTTTTGATCTATTGTAGTGTATGATATTTCATGACATCTAAACTAAACTAAACTAAACTCAGTGGCGCGACTGCCCATAGAGGGCCAAGGCCTACTGTGCCCATCTCAGTTTTCCTGACCTTGGGCTCTGGAGTGCAGGAGCAGATGTTCCGGCTAGGTGGTCAGCCGAACGTGAAACCCCCAGTGTTTAGTTCCCAAGCATGCTTGGTACTCATTTATCGACCCACTGAAGATATGAAAGGCTGAGTCAACCTTGCCCGGCCCGAGGATCGAACCCAGGACCTGTGGCACGGAAGCGCGAAGCGCTACCGCTCAGCTACCGGGCGATTTCTTGACTTCCAATCCCTATTATTTTCTGTTAACGCATCCACATAAGTTCTATTTAGAGAAAATTATTTTCTTTTTCAAAAGTACAAACCGAAAAATATCTTTGCAAGATATACCGAGGAAAAGAAATTATCATTAGCCTTACTTTGCACTGATTTCAGATGTGATTCTATACTTAGACCACTATATTTTCCCAGAGGGGAAATTCAGTTAACTATTTTTCAACTTGCACAAATAAAGATAACCACTCGAAAAAAATTTTTTTTCGTTGAAAAATTTTTTTTCTCGAAAAAAATTTTGTACGTTGAAGACAAAAACTTTTAGTCAAAGTTATATGGTTTGTTCCTCATTCGATAAATTTGTACATTGATTTACATAACGCTAAATACTCTCCAAAAGTTCTTTCATGTTCAGTATTATAACAAAAATCACTGTCTATAAACAGGATGTACACTCATTCTTTTAGGTGCAAATAACGAATTCGAAATTCAATATGGGCACAACTAAGCTACTTCGAACACCAATTATAAGATACCATATAATATCGGAAACTACTGCGTAGCATTTGATATATCATGATAGACCCCAATTTCTCCTCTAAAAAGCGTCTTATTAAGGTTTGCAGACTTGCAAAATCGTAAACATGCATGAAACTTCAAAAATGAAAATGAGGTATGATGAGAAATGAAACTTATGAGGGTCAAAATGACCCCCTTTGGCTATTTTCGGTACTTCTAAGATATTTCTGTAAGATATTTCGGTAAGATATTCGGTAAGATATTTCAGTCAACATAAGCGCATGTAAATTTGACACGCAATACTTAAAAACAATGTCTGTGCATAATGCAATATTAAAATGTATAAATCCATGCAAGGCAAATGACTCTTAACTAAATGCTTCTCGAATGTATTGGGCATCGATATTACTAACCTTAGTGTAATTTAATAAGTTGTAATTTATGTGTTTTTATACAAGTTAGAAATGCACTTTTATTAGGCTAATAATCAAAAGGTTTGTCCTATTTCTTGAGTCAAAAGCTTTGAAAAAAGTATTATTTTTACGATCTCAGAAAAATTGTACAATAATACAATCTCGTTTATTAAAATTTAGATTGTACAATAATGGGAAGTAATTTAAGATCATAGGTGCAAGTATCCAGTGGTTACAGCGCATTTGTACAATATTATAGTTCGAAACATTCTAATTGTCACTGTACAATGCATTGCTGAAATGTAAAAATCTTACCGGATACCAAATGCTTCTCGAATATTTTAGGTATCGATATTACTTATCTCAGTTTAATTTAATGAGTGGCAATTTTTACATTATTTATACTAATTGCAAATGTTTTTTTATTACGCTAAAGATCAAAAAAGCAATCGCATTATTTTAATTTCCGGTTGCAATTAAGTATTTCCTTCCGTTCTCACACATCGATAATTGTTTTCATGGCACATTAAAAAGGTTTCCAATAAATGCCACTTTATTTACTCTCTCGAACCGAAACTCTCCCAAACATTTACACGCATTTTGCTCCGATATTATATGCTGCCACCGCGATATTGCGAAAAGAGGTAGTTCATTCATTTGAGAAACTGGAAAACATTCCATCCTGTGGGGCTTCGCTCTAGCGCAAAATGACTTTCGTGGTCGATTTTAATTATAAGTTGAACGCTTTCGTGGCTTCACACGCAAGACTTTTCTGCAGCAAAACAGTTTAGTTGCTTTCTGATAGCCTCGATGGGAAGTAAAACGAATGTTTATTACGAGTTATGGCAAACATATAAATCCAGGTGGAATTTAATCATTAAACAGGGCCGTGTGAGAAAAGGAATATCTTCAAAAAGATTTTCTTTTATCTCGCCAACTTTAATTTTAAAGTAGAGCAGAAGACTAAATTTGCTTCGAAATTAATAGTGGAAGATTTTCGCTTCCTAATTTTTACCAACTAAACTTTTAAATAAAAAGTAATATTTTAAATATTCATATGTTTGATAATATTATTGATAAAGTGTGCGTGCATTTATTGTTTCGTGAATATTTTAGGCAGGATATTTTAGATGTATGCCCGTTCTTCATACCGGCAGTCGTGGCTCAAAGGATAGAGTCTCTCAATGAGGTGCACCAGGTCCCAATCTCAGCTCTCTCGATACAAATTTTGCTTCCTGCTCGCACCGGCCGCAAAGCTTCAATAAAATATCATCAGGGGTAGAAGGATCATGGGATTACCCCCAGCAGTTGGGCTAACCGTGGGAGATTTTCCTCTCCATGTAACGCAAATGCGAGTTAGTAGTTCCAATAAAAAATCCTCCTCAAGGGCTGGTTTGCCTGAATGCTTGATACAGGAGTTCCCTTGTCTTCTGAATTGCATTCATTGAAATTGCAAGACTACGGCATTCAGCATTAATAGTCGTGTCGTGTTGAACATTGATAGTCGGGATAATTGTGTCGGCTATTCTGCGTCGGTTATGAAATAAAATAAAATGCTCAATAAATCACTACTAAGTAACACACAGTACAATTAAGTCCTCTACAAAGCTTAAAGGTATGTAACAGTGAAATTAATAAAGCTAAAATAATTCTAATTATTTATTTAGTTACTATTTTTTTGTCTTTACGGGTAGCTTTGCGTAATTAAATTAATCAATACAGATTTTCTGTAGTTCTTCCTATCAGAATAAAGAGTAATTGCCATCGGTAACACTAATCATGCTGCTATTTCTCGAGACCAACGTATTACAAACCAAAATTTTTCTCCAATGATTATCCCTTTCAAGGAGTCGTAAGACACCTGTTTTCACAGTTAGTAGTGAATCCTGCGCAGTTTACAGTATTAAAACTGCTCAGTATTGGTGTAGTTTTACTAATTACCAAATATGTTTCGACAATACTTCGCACACATATTAGCATATTTGGTCCTATTAAATGCCCTCTAACATTTCAGATTTGTGCGAAGTACCTTAATGAAAATTAAGTCGCTGAAAATTTAAAACCATTTTAAATTTTGATAAGAACTTGATAAGGACTATAAAACATGACCATTTTTCTATCGAACTTACAACGTAATGTTTAAAATACTAATAATAAAAAACTTTTCCAGTATAATTTTGATACGCAATATCTGCTTTAAATGGGAAATATATTTTCTGAAACTATGGAAATCCACAGCAGAACTCTTTTTGTTGTTGTTGACGTATACCTGTTTAGGCAGAGGGGGTGCGATTGTTGTTGTTTCTTTTTTCAGTGGCGCCATCTATGGCCAAGAATTCGACTTCTGTCACACCTTACGTCACACCCGTTTATAGGGCGGACCCATTCATACATCCATTCATTCATCCACAGATCGTAATTTTGACCTGAATCAAAGAACGATCGATCTCCAATCCAGTACCCCCAGAGGTATTGAACTCTTTTTGTTAAACTGTACCTATAACCAGTAGTATGAAAAAAGCGCCATATGTGTCCATATTAGTATGGTGATTTTATACGATTCGTCAGAACGAATAAATTACTTTTCTCCTTTAACTCTGCTATTTAGTGAAAAAGCTTTTTTCCTTTCAATTAAAGTATATTACCAAAAATAAATTTAAAATTTTTTTCCAATGCCCACCTGGAGAATGACCTTTCGTCGTACAGGCATCTGAAGGGCAGATTTGTTGGTCACTCTTTCAGGAGCAGCATATTAGGTGAGCCAGCGCTGCTCCCACAGTAAGGACAGATAGTACAGAGAATGAAAGAACATCCACCACATGCCTTCACCGGGATTTGAACCTAGAACCTTTCTGATGCAAAGGGAGTTTCCCTACAGAAGCTGGTCGTCAATTATAAGATTGAGATTTTTTAAGATTTCCCACAGCAAACAATTATCTTTTTTGCATAGACTTTGTTTTATAGCTCATAGTTTATATTTTTTATTGCAGCATTAGTAAATCTTATCGAAATTAAGTATGCACTGTCGGCGTCTAAAATAGTATGACAATATTTTACGCTTCTCCAAAGCGAATTAGTAAAATTTTTTCATAAATTTTGTCTTTCAATACATAACTATTTTTATCATTTCTATAACTGCAGATTTTAAATTATTAAATTATATAGAAACACGTAATAAAAGAATTACTGCAAATAAAATGAACACGTATTCTCAGATAACTTTAGAAATACTGTTTTGTGACGTGTTACGCCCAATTTTGTGGTCAACTATTCAATGATCAATGTTACAACACAGATCAAGGAATTTTTCTGGCATAGAGAATAAAAAATAATTAAATATTAAAGTATATTAAAACAACGAAATTTCTTTTATTATCAAATATTACTGTAAGCTAGCAAACATCATTTTCGCTATCTTTAAAATATTTGAAAAATAAAATTATCAATAGTTTGATTTAAAGTAATAGCTAATGCTTAACAAATCAGAAAACTCTATTTTTCAAACAGGTCTCTTTAACCATAACTGAAAATTTCAAAAAAATTTTCGTATTAAAAACTAAAATTGTCCCTTGCAAACGCTGCCTAAAGTTCAGGATGATCAAACAAATGCTTCTGGATTTTTATAAGAGACTCACAAACTATTCATTCTATTATTATTGATTTATGTAGTTATACATACGATAAAATTTCGGCATTTATTGGAACATTTCATGTAGTTATGTCTTATTTTAATTAGAATGATTTTTTTTTAAATAGCTTAGTTAAAACATTTCAGAAACAATTCTCTACTTTAATTATATTTCTCCAAATCAAAAGAGAGGCTTTTGTTAGCCGATTAGGAAATTTTAATAATGTTTCTATTAAAGCAATTCACTATATAATAAACATCCGAAATAAGTAATCATGATTATTAATTATGACTGATCTACTGATTAAAAGCATTTTATAATAATTATAAACTGCGTTTAATTAATAGAATGCATATTATTAAAACTTTATGAACATAGATTTGCTCTAGTGATTTATAAATGTTCTAAACATAACCTTAACCAATTTATAGTGTTTATTAATAGTAGTTTTCTTTAAAAGAATCTTTCCAAATCATTTACAATTTTCAATAAAGAATTATAGAACAGTGTAACTTTTCTAAAAGTCTAACAGCGTGCTAAATTCACAGTTTTGTTTAAGTTAAAATATAGAATCAAATTATAAAGTGAATAAAAATCGATTATTTCGCAACGAAAAATGACGGGATATGGAAAACTTGCTGCGAATACTTCAGTGCATTCAAAAACTTCTAACAATACCAATGTTATCCTAATATGATTTTAAAGAAAAATTTAAACATAAAAAACTGGAAGGTTTAAAAAAATCTATAGCTACACCTATAGGATATCTGTATAATAGACAAACCCATAGAGCTGGAAACACAGATGGGACCTATCGTATTGGGTATTTTTGACTTTTCATTATTTGATCCAATTTAAGTACTTATTCAATGATTTATGCGCTAGTTTTATAAAAACGAATATTTAGAACCTTATACCTAGAATGACCAGAGGACCCAAAATGGCCCCCAAGTACTTTTAGCAAGTGCCTCATAACCTCAAGTAGGTTTGGCTACCCTTTAGTAGGTATAAAGTACCCGAATTTCATTGATAAAAAACAAGAGTATTTCGACTCAACTTCAACTACTATTTATATAGAAAAAGAAACTCAGTTATCTAAAAAACTAGTGTATGAATGCAATTGAAAAGTCAGTGGTTATTTTAATCAAGTATTTCCGTTAATCAAATCTGATAAAGTATCCAAGAATTTCAAATGATCATGTCTATATTATGTTTTTATTAAATTAATTATGATCATATTGTAAAATTTTAGACGTCTAATTGAACTATGCTCAAAAATGTGGTAGGGTAACATTGTCCTTTTCTGACTTTTTAGCGATTTTTATTCGATTATATGATAACTTGATCTCCCTTAAAAGTTCGAGAAATGATAAGTTATTTTTTTTCTTTCAAATCAGATGGATAATTCAATTTAATCCTTCTTTGTAAACCTACTGAAAAACCTTCCAACCGTAAAATTTTAGTCAATTTTCGCGCAAATAAAGACCTATTAATTTACAAGAAAATGTGGTGAAATTGGAAAAGCAAGTTCTTATTTTTTCATTATCGATTAATATGAAAAAAAGTTATATTTCAACTACGTTAAAAGAATTCCAACAGTATATACATGCTACAATAAGGAAAAAAAGTTTTAAAAAATAAAAAAACGAAAAACCTTAAGACTATGGACACTTTAAAATAATCTCCCCTTTCAACTAAATGTTCTCAAAAATTGAATGAATGAATAGTTTTTTTTCCCCTTTAAATTAAAAGAATTGTCCAATCAAATGCTTTTGGCAAACGTATTCAAAGGCAATATTTCAGCACTTTTTCTTGCAAATAAACACTATTAATTTGTAAGAAAATGGGGCTCAAATTTGAAAAGTATTAGAATTGCACTTAATGCGAAGAAATTATATTTCAGCTACATTAAGAAAAATTCGAACAGTATACACCTTGAAAAATTTGTCACTCTAATATATGGGAAAATTTCCGTCATTAAAAACTAGAAGATTAAAAAAAAATTATAACCACAGAGCACTCTTTTAGAGTATCTTTATAATAGACAACCTTTTAAACTAATCATCCTCAAAATTTCAACGAATGATTAGTTAATTTTTTTTCCATTAGATCAAAAGGATAATCCAATTTCCTCCTTGTAGACCAAGTGAAAAACCTCCCAAAGGCAATATTTCTGTAAAAACTCTTCAGCTCCATTTCGCGTTTAATTTGTACCGTACCAAAAGCTTAATTTAGTAATTGTAGACTGAACAATACGTATTTGCTTCTGCAAAAAAAATGTCAGTCAGCTAAAAGGCGCTGTTGTTTTAAGTGAAGGCACAAATTACATTTACAGGAAGTAAGCTGGAATTCGCAAGCGTTTGAGTGCATTTTTTCTTCTTTTAATGACATTTTTTACTACAAAACAATTCCGCCAATAGATCGTGGAAGGCATTAGTACTCAGTTCCCTACTTACTTCTGAGCCTTAAGTTAATGGCTGAACGGAAGATAAAGGCTTTTCGAATTTCTGTTATCTCATTTAGAACATTACTCCCCAGTTGCCAATAATTTTGGGCAATGAAATCGCTGCTATACTTACAATGATCCTCGGGGGTGTTGTTTTATAGTTTAAAACTCCCAGCCACCAAGTGAGTGAGAAGGCTGATTTAGGATCAGAACATTATAAATTTGAAAAATATTAACTTTTGGTGATTCATGATGAACGACTATTCGTAAGCCTTTCCTTTGAAATATATGATGCGTAAATTAAGAAAGTCTCAAAGGGGTAAATGTAATTTCGAGATTGTGATAGAGTTCATTAAAACCTGTTAATTTTAGTGTGCTGTGGAGATTTGGTTGCGTGTTTAACAACTTTAATGTTGTGTTTTTTCTTTTTTTTCTGTAAGCAATTGATTTTTTTCCTCGTTAAGTCTTTATAGGTTTTTTATCTTGACAAGTATTTTACTTTTACAAACGGAATTTTTTTTAGAACTGTAATCTGAATCAATTGAAAAGAATTAATTTTTATGTTAAATAATTAAAAAATGATTTCAAAGATAAGTATTTGTATTTTTTTTAACAACCTTCATGTAAAAAAAAATTAAACGTAAGTATCAATTATAAATTAATTTTATGAGATTTTCTCATAAATAAATTAATAATTATTTCATAAAGTGTGTTTTTTACAAATGACTTTCNTTTCCTTAGAAACCAATAAATTTTTTATTTCAAAATCAGTGTATAACATTAAATTAAGTGTAAAAGCTTTCGTCTACATGCATGCATTATTCAGCGGAAGAAAAATCATTCGAGATATCCAACTAATTTAAACATTTAGTTTAATAAAATTAGAAATTCAAAGACGATTTTTCGTTATTATTATAATTTTTATTGATGTTATTTGGACAAATGGTCTCATTGGTTTAAAAAATAATAAGTTTAAGAGTTTATAGTAATTAAGGAATTATCTACATAAATAATGCAGAATGTTTATATGTATATATATAGATAGATAGATAGATAGATATAAACTTTGTATCTCTATTCGTTTCTATTTATATTTCAAACAATGAGAACTATAAACACATTGAGTGTATCTAGTAGTAATAAAACGGATATGTGAAACTGGATAAGTTCACTTTCGTCTGATTTTTTTTGAATGCTAAGATTAGTTGAATATAAAATATAGCTTAGATTTTTATATCTTTCGCAGTTGTAGATATCTTGGCTCTATTGTTTCATTACACCAATGTTCTATTATGCTACTTGGTGTAAAGTTTCCACCACTATTTTCATTATTATGTCACACAAAAATTTATAATGAAAGTAAGATAAGATACTCATAAGAAACAGAAAAAATATTTTTGGTATACGATGTAAGTCAAGAATAACTTATTTGGAATGCTTAGATACATGAATTCTTAAAATAAAATTAGTTTGTAAATAAAGTATCCACGTAGCACAGGAGAATCTTAAGTCGAATTCGAGCTTCTCTTACCAGAATAGAATCTGATAAAAATCATACATTATAAAATCAGTTAAAATAGTTTTCAGAGAATTAAAAATCAAAATATAGTTATTCTTATTACACAACTAAAGAATTCTTACATATTTAGCCGCAATTTCTTTCCGTCAATGATTGTCAGCGCTGAAAAAGACAAATAACTCTCGTCTACTCATTCTGGATTATAAACAAACTACTCGCGATATTCTACTTGCTATGTTCGGAAATTCAAAGTACGCCAACATTGATGTTTTTGCAAGTGAAAATAATGCCCGTTTGTTGCAAATGCGTGAGAGATTAGATTATTCAAATTTAGATGTTTAGATTTTAATTATACACTTTAATTCGTATATGAAGGCTCGATTTATAGTTAATCCTTCCTTCGCATATTTTTTTTGGGGGTTGTTTAACATCATTTTCGGGAATATATTACCTCACAGATTTTACAATGAAATAGGCACAAGAAAAAATCAGTTACAATACTGAATTTAGGTAAGCTCATATAGTTAATAATATAGTTACAAAATTAGTGTATCGCTATAATAAAGTGGATTCAGATTTTTTGATTACATCGTCTCTAACATCATATAATGTCTAAATTTATTGTTTTTATCTGTTAGATTCTATTTAAGATTAGATCCTATTAGATTAGATTTTCTTAAATTAATATGATATAGTAGCAAAACCTGTGTGCATTAGTGCCTAGAGATTAAAGTTTCATTTAATTTTCTCTATAACGCACCAAATGTAAACAATAAAATAAATAAAAAAAACTTTAATGCGAAGAATAGATCGTTAAAATTACTGTTTAAAATAGAAACTGCCATTGTTGGTGCTGATCACTACACTTTCCAGCAGAGGTTGTAGCCTAATTCAACATCTGCTGGAGAATAATAAATGCGAATAATCAGTGAGATACCGGTAGGTAGAAGCAAAGAATATAGAAAGGGAAGAAGTCCAGCTCTTCGAATGCATAATTAATACAGAGAACTGCTCAGTGTTGTATGCGATACTTAAGAAAATAATTCACCGGTTGAGAAATGTAGCAGAATCATATGCAGTAAAATCCAGCGCATGCGCGTAATAAGAAAATTGACAGAGTGACACATGTGAAACGCCGCTGTGAAAACACGCGTCACCAGTGAACGCCACCTACGCGGTTGTCAGACATCTCAACATGAATGCTTGCGTACGCTGTCTCCCGCCAACAGCAATTTTATTCTTTCTTTCTACTTCAAATTATGCAAGCAGTTATCAACATTGATGATTAAAATATATTTTGAAAGAAATATTTAAATAATAGTGCAATAATATTTAAAATAGTGCAAAAAAGCAGAGCAAACCAACAATAAATAAAAAGAGAGAACTTTTCATTTCCCCCCCCCCCGATCCGAATAGTGTGGGGAGGAGAAGAAGGTGAAAACCCGTTTTCCAAAAACCTTTACTGATGTGTCCTTAAATTTGTTTTTTCCTTTATATACAGGGACCGTACTAAGTCCAGGAGAACTGGTTTGCATTGTGTCTATGGAAGCTAGCCTTCTTCCCCTATGTATATTCTTTGGTAGAAGGGTGAGGACGTAAGAGGGCATTATTCCTTTACTTACATACCTACTTCATATTATCATTGTATATACGCAATTTTTGCTAATATCATATTTTTAGTTTAATAGAAAAATTTTTGTTTAATTAAATAAAAATTGTTAAATAAGTTTATACAATTTAAACATCCCGAAATTGTATGATTATAGCGAGTACACTGCAGAAGCGGATGGTATATTAATAATTAGGGTAATATTTTTAATTAAAAATTTAACTCCGAGTTTTCCGAAAGTTTAAAACCAGGAAATGAGAAAACTTTTCATCATTTAGAACTTGGCGGGAAAAGTTTGATTCCAATTAAACTTACAAAGGTAAAAAAACAACTGTATCCCAAAAGTAGAAACATTCAAAGCCATCAAACAGTAAAAACAAGCAATTCAAAATTTGTTTATTCAATTTTGATAATAATAACAAAAATGAACACTTGTTATACACGTTTTTCCCAATGTCACTGTGCATGCGCCTTTTCGTACTAAATCAAATATAAACATACAATTCGTACCTGCTTTCTTTAGAGCTGTTAACCCTTGGATATTATTTAAGTTTTATTATCAGCTACTAACTTATTGACTCTCTATGAAATCTCTTTATGACTCTATAATTGGCCCTATTTTTGAGACTCATGGGTATAGATAATAAAAAGTTCAACTTGTATAAGTGATATCACATCTGAGATACAATTTTTTGACGTAAGCAATTGACAATAAAAATATAAGACAGAGAAATTAGTTTTCAATGGGAAAAAAACACTAGAATGCTGACTTAGAAATATATACAGTTAAAATTTTATTGAATTTAAAATTCATGGGAAATATATTTAATTATTTATACGTCTTGATAGCCTTGTTTTCTATTGTACTTTGAATTACAATTTTATTATTAAGCAATCAATCCCGACTATTTTCCCCCCGACTAGCCCAGTCAATTTTATTATTAAACAATCTATTATTTTCAATACCAGTATTAACATGAATAGCAAACATCATGTATCAATTGATTAAATATTTTACGCATTTGTAGAAAATGATTGCTGTAAAAATAAACGGAAAGTGTAATTATATCCAGACAAGTATAGAAAAATGTAGAATATGTAAAAATAAAGAGATTGTCGCTACTCACCTGACATTTTTTTAAAAAAAAAGTAAAATTGCAGTTCTTGCATAATCTTTAAAGATTTCCAAAAAATATTAAAGTGACATTATATTTTATGCTATAGTTTATTTTTCAAGAGTGCCGGAAAAAATAAGCAAGATTTATCAAGCGATTGCATGTGGTTATAAATCTTTTTTTAAATGATGATGAATCTATATTCTCAACACAACACGCTAAATAAAGGATGCTCTGTGAGAAGTTATTGAGGTAAAAAAATATTGTAAATTGTTTCATTTCAAAAGCCTGTTGAATTCACCATATTAATGTATATAGGTATGAAAACTTAAGTTTATTATGACTTAAAAACTATAGCATTAAAAGAAAATCAGATGTAGTTATAAAACTTATAGTTCCTAACAATAAATTATGTTTTGAAGAAAAAAAATAAACTAGAAAGAAAATAATTTGCATGGAAAATTTAAGTTGTTTGTCTCATTATTATGCAAAATAGAACTTTTATTATTTTATTATTGCAATTTTGCTTAACTTTACTTATTTCATGTTATAATTATTATAAATGAAAACTATTAAGCAAGAAAATATTATCAATACATTTGTTTAATTCTTTTATAACTGTATAGCTTGATATCATGCAAAATAATTCGCTATAATGTAAGATTTCAATTCACTTTATTTCTCTACATAATAATATTTATTTTAAAAACTGCCTTGTAAAATTGAAATAATTAAATTGCGTTATTTCCATGTTATATTACAGCAGATTAAACCTTAATTGTTTGCAAACATTTTGAAAAATAAATAGCATCTACAATAAGACTTTAAAACAAAATCATATTATTATTTAAACATGTCTTAACATGTTTAAACATGTCAAGTAAAATTATTTTGCGTTAACTACTGGTGATTTCTATTTTATTTCTATCTTTATTAAAAAATAGCAAAATAAACCTTAATCTCTTACCAGAACTAATTGTACTGTTTTAATTTTATTTCATTCATTTTATTGAAGTAGGCAATAGAAGGAAAAATGTCTTTACGAGGCTTTTTATGAACTTCTAAATCTGATATCTATTGAAAATGGAATGGCAAAATTGATTTCTTAAAACAAAACAATGTTATACGGTAGAGATATCAGTGATACATCTTTCGCAACGTTATCGATATATAGAGTTATTTTACTTCTTTGCTTCATTAATTGAGGCACCAAAAGTATAATTCATTTTCGTTGATAATATCAGAAACATTTTCCAATATGCTTTTTGTTACATTTTATTTCTTTCGTATGAAATCATCGTTTGAAAAATCAATTTGGAGTTCATTCAAAAAATGAAAGAATGACATGAAAATATATGAAATGAATTAAAACCAAACCAATATTGATTTTTAAAAAAAGTAATAAATAACATAATACTATTAAGATTAAATCAATTAAATAGGATATAAACTCATGTAAAAACAAATTTTTAACTGACAGTAATTGTTTCTGTTTTCTTGTCTACATGAGTGCTAAATATTGTAAAAAGATTGGAGGATGAGCTATGCTAGGTATGGAACCGAATAGCATGTCTTCTGGTGACTGAAAGCAATAATGTAATGCTTATAAGGACACTACACGAAGTATATGCAAACTTCAGATTATTTTTACTACTCTTTATAATTGCTTTACAAATGTAATTAATAAGAATTACAAATTTTAGTATTGAAAAAACTAAATTACTGCTTAATTGTGAATCATCTACAATAATAAAATGACGAGATTGTATGCAGGCATGTGTCTCGAATAACTGCAGTACCAATTGGGCTATGGTCTTGACATTTGAACATTAGCAGCAAGGAACAATTTTCCCCTTCAATCATTCCAAAAATTTCAACGATAGCGACAGTTGAAAATGTGTGTTTTTCAGCTGGTTATCAGCCAATTAGCCATTGTTTATAAGTAAACTATGGATGATTAGGCTTTTTCAAATATTTTGGATATATATAATTGATATCTGCAAGATTCCAGCTCTCATTACTGAAACAAATTTTTCTGCACTTTCTATAATATTTAATTATAATTTATTTATATCTGATTAACTCAACGGGAAGTATAGGAGGACTACGTCATTAAATTAGTGCTTTTAAAAATTATCTGAATCCACGTGTTTATTTTGTTTACAGTAATGGTCAAAAAGCTGTTTCTACAAAACTAAACAATTTACGGGATTTGAAATTTTAAAAAAAAATCTGCGCTGAAAGGAAAAATAAGTGAGAAATAGTACTAATTCCTTTAAGAAAGACATGAAAAAAAATCGTCAAACCATAATTGAAGAAATATGTAAAATTTAGTCTTAAAAAAAACTATGTCTAATATCTTAAGTCAAGCCTAATAAAAAGAAAAAAAAAGTGTTACTCTATAAATGTCTTATACGATCAGTGCTTACATACGCATGTGAGACCTGGACAATGACCCGTGGAGATGAAAATATGATAGCTAGATTTGAGAGAAAAATACTGCGAAGCATTTTTGATGGAATAAGTAAAAGTGGAAAATGGTTTAGAAGATCAAACACGGAACTTTACAAAGCATATAAAGAACCTGATGTAATTAAATTTATCAAAATTCAAAGGATTAAATGGGCAGGTCACATTATAAGAATGGAGGATAGCAGGACAACNTTTTTGGTGGAATAAGTAAAAGTGGTACCTGGTTTAGAAGATCAAACACGGAACTTTACAAAGCATATAAAGAACCTGATGTCATTAAATTTATCAACATTCAAAGGATTAAATGGGCAGGTCTCATTATAAGAATGGAGGATAGCAGGACAATAAAGAAGTTTTCAGTGCCAGGCCAACAGGTGCAAGAAAAAGAAGACGGCCAAACGTAAGATTTTTAGACTGCCTTGAAAAAGACCTACAAGTTTTAAGGATAATAAACTGGAGAACCTTGGTAAAGGGAAGAATGTCTTGGCATAGGCTTGTTGAGAAGGCCAAGGCCCATCCTGGGGCTGTCGTGCTAATGAGAAGAAGAAGATAAACTATGTATTAAAACTCTAAACTGATAGAGAAATTATACAAATTCGTTTAGAAGAAATGTAGAAAAATAGCCATAAAATTTTTGATACCAATGGTGCTAAATTCATTTTGGTGATCAGCACTACTGGTATTAAGGAAATTGGTCCAGTTTTAATAGGTACCGAATATACTAACGTACAAATTATTATATTTGTTTATTTGGTACCTATTTAATCTGCACCAATACTAAGTAGTTTTAATAGAGTTAATGTAAACATCAGCTTTTTATGGCCTTTCGAAATAAGTAAGAACAGGAGAAAATCGCTGGAATTTGGTAAATTTTGTGTACCAGAATTTAGCCTCAAGCAAAAGCGACAAATGGTTCTGAAAACAGTTAATGTTTATCTTGTTTAGATGAACTACCAAAGACATGTTTAGTTTAATATAATAACGTAAGGCCACCGTGAAGGAAAAAATATAATAATAAATTTAAAAAAAAATTAATTATCTTAGCTCTATTAGTTATAGTGGTATATGTTAATTGTATTGGTTTCGGGCATTATTTTGGGTTCTGTAGCGACTTATTGTTTTTTTCCACCCATATGAAGAATGGATAATGGATCCAGCTGGAATATTATAATGTAACTAATAATGTAACTTATATTACAACTAGTGTATTATAGTGTAACTTCTACACATGTTTACTGATAAATATAATTTATTATTTAAAATCCATCTAAAATTCTGAGAGATGATACTTTCTTCGCATTCTCATAAACAATGAGTCTACGAATTGGTCTTCAGCCCAATATAGAGGAAAAAAGTTAAATTCTTCACCAGGTATTAAACCAGATATAGTGTCTGCAAAGCAGTAAGAAATGTACCCAAATAACAATTCACACTGCAGTTCTTCTGAGTCAAACAACTTTAAAAATGCAAAATGAAAAGTAAAAAATAAATAAATCAAAAATACTTTTCCAAATTTTTACCAGTTACTAATAGTTAAGAAGGGGCAAAGCATGGATTAAAGCCAGCAACCACTAATACGTCTAATGGGAATGAGCTGAATCATTGTTAAAATTTTCATTCTAAAATTACGGTAAAATAACCTACAGCAGTCTGTCCATCTGATTAACCACAAAGTTAATGGTTATGAACATTTCTTTACCTTTACGGTTTTGAAACAGTTTAAAACTAGTACGGTTAAAAAACCATGATTACAAAACCATACGCTTTTGTAACTATGTACAATTAGCATAGATTCCAAACCTTAACAATAAAACATGAGCAGATATTGGAGTTCTGCGGATGCTGTGTCATTCTTGCGCGAATGATAGTTTCGTATTCTGATAGTCTATGCTCAACGATTGAGAGAATGGAAGAACTATCGTGGTATCAACACTGGGATTTGGACCCCTGTTCAGCTGTTCAAGATATTGACCACTTAGCCCACTCAACTACAGTGTGTACCCAGTTGCACTGAACAAAATGACATTATAAGGTGCGCCTAGATGGCGTAGATCAAATTTTGATCATTGAAACGTATTAGGTAAAAAAAATCAACAAAGTATTTCCTCTTACTTAACAGTTTAAATACAATCTTTTTTATTTTAAATTGACTGCTTTGGTTGAATATGGTAAAAGAACAATTAAATAAATTGCTATTTAACCATTCTTACCTAGAAATTTCCAACAGTGTTGAACTGAGTTGAAAACCAAGTTTAAGATTTCAATCCTTTTCATGCACTTCAAATCGAAATAAAAAATTGTTCTTGCTTGGAAAATATTTTGTGTTTTTTAGCCTAAATATTATTTCTGATTTCATTATTTAAAATTTTTCTAAGACTATATCTTAAATAAGGCCATAAAAAAAATTCTATGCATATTTTTTAAAAAAAATGTTAATAAAAAAAGAAAATATTTTTACAAAAAATTTAATCTGATAAAAATACCTTAAAAAATTTAAATACGTTATTAAAAAAGGAATATTTTATAATAATTTAGTTAATTAAAAAAGAGAATATTTTACAAATATTTAATCTGATAAAACATACCTTAAAATATATAAATACGTAGTTAAAAAAAGAATTTTTTTACAACAATTTAATCATATTTTTATCCTAATCAATAGAAACAACTTTTCGACGAGCTTTAATTATTTAACATTTAAAACAAACCCACTCAGAGTAAGCAAAAATATCGATTCGTAAATTTTCTTCAAAGCAATATTTTGAGAAACAAAGTACGCTTTCCAGACAAATATCTGTTCACCTGGAAATATCCTTTGTAATGTTTTCGCTGAAAGTATTTTTTCACTTTAACCGGAATGGTAGTTTTTTGTGATTTTTCTACCTTATAACATTGCCTAAAATAAATATCAACCGAATGTTTCTGTTGAAAGAAATATCGATTGAATTCCAACTGCTTTAAAAATAGTTTCCGCTTTTTTCTTTTTATTTCTATTCTTTAAAACCCATTTAATAAAAGCTTATTTTGATTATTTTATTTTGAGCATTATAATTTTGATGTATTCATAAAGAGTTTTTTTAACATTTTAAATTAAAAATATAATTTTAAAGGCCTCATAAATGAATTATCGATAAAAAATAATAAAAAATATATAGTTACTCATTCCTGAGGACTAATGTTAAAAAACATGAACTTAGCATGTGCGAAGCTATTTATTAAAAGTAGCAGAAATACACATCAGTTTATAAAATTTTTTGCATTGCATATCGGAGAGTTTATTTAGTGTATGCAGTGTATTATTTATAATTTAACGAAAAATTATCATATTTTAATTAATGGGATTTATGTTATCATATGAAACAGATTTTGCATTGAAATACGGTTGCTTGCTAAAGCTATTTGAGCGTCACACTACGCAAGCGAATTCCTCTCCACGTATTGCAGTTTCACCAAAGGATTGAAAATTAACGCTATGGCTAATACTAAATAAATGCTTTGCCAAATCTCTCTAATAAAATGCTTTTCGTTGGCGTAGTGGAAAAGCTGGCTCTTTGCAAATTACAAGGGTCATATTACAAGCACCTTGATAGCTCATTACAATAAACTTAACAGATGATGTCGGTAGTGCTCAAAAAACCGAATCTTCCACTGAGTCTTCGACATATCTGTCTTAATTTAAAGTTTGTGCAAATAAATGAAAGTTGAAAAAAAGTAATAAGTTTTTAACGGTATATATGAAGTCAAAAAGATCAAGCGTTTCAAAAGCGTCAGCGAAAATCAAGTGTTAGTGAGAAAATGTGGGTCTTTTTTAACTCCAAATATTAAAAAAACAGCAGTAGAAATGAATATGATCCCTATTCATGGCAGACCGAAGCTGTGTAACTATTGATTTCAACGTTGACAAAATTATATTCTTAACCCATTAAAGAAAATCTTAAGAAATCGTTAAGAATTTTAAAAGAAATCTTTAAAAATCTAAATCTTAAGAAATCTTTAAGTTGTAGTGTGAAATAATGCCAGTTTTGTTCTGTAATTTACATAAATTTGTAAAAGAAAGTCATATATTTTGGAAATAGGAAAGTCTTAAACGAGAAGTCATAGAACAAACCATAGTCTAAATTTTACAGAAAAGTTGAGAATGTGTACAAGAATTAAGAGATTATTAATATTTATGTACAGTGTAATCTGATAGAAAAAAATTAACTTTTACAAGAATAATATTTGTTTAGTTTATGAGAGAAATTTATTATTTTTTTTTAATTAAATTCTTTAAACAATTACATTAAAAAGAAATTTTATAAATAAAATAATTATTATTTTAGTTTAAGAAACAAATGTAGCTCCTCAATCTATCAATAATATTTATCTTTTCCAATACAAATAAAATGCAAAAGAGAAATATCCGGAAAATATTCAGAAATTCTTCTAATTAAAAATACTTCATTAAAATCTCCGTAGGTAATACTAGTTTGAGCAAAAATTGTGTAAAATTCCTAATTTAATTTGGAGAATATTTCATTAGTACAAACAATTTTCATTCATCTTAGTCTTTAAATTTATAATAAATAAAATGCTTGTTCACTGATAGCTGAATACTTAATTTCGATTTATATTCGTAATTTTATACAAACACAATTTATAATTCATATTTTATGTATACGAATTTTGATATTATATTACAATAAGAAATACATTTTAAATTAAATTCTTTTGCCGTGTTTATTCAAAAATTTAAGTTCCAATCTATTAAATTGAGGACAACCAGAAAATTGTAGTTAATGCGAAACGTGAAAAGAAAAAAAAAATTTAGAATAAAATATCAAATGGCAAAGAAAGATTTCAGACAAATATTTATCTTATTTTATTTACAACTAACGTTTAATAATTTATTTGCATTAGACTTGTGGCAATATTAAAGGCTAATTCTACAGTCTTGTATTTTTGAACCCAATCTAGAAGACTTGGGAAATACTAGATCAAGTATTTTATTGTATTTTATTGCCGTCGTTGAACAGCTGAACCAAATTTGGGTTCACGACTTCTATTGTTCCACTCCGTAACCTTGTAATTTTGAATCAATCCAGAAGACAAGGAAACTCCTGGATCAATTCCCCTGAGGCATGATTTGTTATGGGAACGTAAAGGACTTTGTGACTAGACAGATTTAACGTGAATCAGGCACCATTTACTACACGGGGAGTCTTCAGCAGGAGGTGATCAAACCTACGACCTCATGGACATAGGCCTAGTACCCTACCAACCAGAATATCCAAGTGACCAGACTATCGTATAAATCAAGTATTGAAATATAAATACCATAAGGAAAATCATTTTGAGAGAAACTAACTCAACATCTGAATTAGATGGAGAGAAAACCCATAAAATCCGCACTGTAAAAAACTCCGGATCAATTTGCAGAATAAAGCACCGGCATTTTGGGTGCATCATCCGTAAAATCCATTTTTACCGCAAAATATTATACCATGGTTTTTAAAGTAATATTTATTTGATTAGAGTTATTCAGTGATTTTGCGGTAAATAAAGCAGGAAGAACGGCACTATATCAGATTTTTTGTTCCCTAGCATGTTCCGTTAAAAATGGATTTTGCGGCAAAAAATACCAGTACCCTGAGTACTGAAAATGTATTTGAATACATTTTACCGTATTTTGAAACCAAATTTTTTACAGTGCACCATAATCTGCACTATAGTCATTCGTCTACACTGCATATATTTTAGGTCAGCACAACAGTCTATACAATACGCAAAAATCCACAAATCTAACAATTACCACGGGGTTTTGAATCAGATTTATTTCATTAAAGTCTTCCTGTTAAGATGCCGGTCAAAGATGCTCATTAGAGTTAAATTTTGATTCTCATTTGCTTGTTCTGTTTTTCTTTTATTCTCTTTTTTAAACATCTCTACAGAATATTTTCGCTATAAAATAAGAAATGATAAAAATAAATACATTCTTACAAATTTTAATTACTAAAGAAAACAATGGACGATTTCGTCGATTATTATTTTTTTTTGCAAATAGAATGCGTCTTATGCTACATTTCAAAACTTTTCTCACAACTACCCGAGATTTAATGTGGTTATTAAGCATCAAAAACACCATAGATCATTTCAGAATCCAAGCGTCCGCAAAAGAAATGATGGTAATAAAATGTAAGAATATAGCCCTCTTTGAAAAATAGTTTATATTTTAGTGGAGTTTTTTTCACTCATGATAGAGAATGGAATTTTTATAGTTTTCAGATTTTTTTTCATCCTCCTTGAGTTGTATGTTCTGCTTTTTTATGTTCTTCGTTAAATATAAGAAAAACGCTGGGATAGAGTTTCAAAAATTTACTCCCAATTTTAAAGCTTTTTTTGACATTTCCTCGCCTCATAAAATAAAAGAATTGTTGGACTACTACTGAACGGCAACTGTTGATGGTTACGGAAAACAGGTAATGAAAAGAAGAATTTAAATTTCATTTTTTGGCGCATAAAAGTTTGGGGAAAAGGCATTTTCCACAGCATTCTCTTTTTGTTAGTCTTAAAAGTCTTAGTACAACCAAGCGTGATATTGAAGAAAGTAGTTTTGAGCCTCTAAATAAGTGATTTCAGAGAAAATTAGCATTTTAAGTTTTTATGTTTAAGTGCAATATAAAAAATACTAGGTTAAAGGAATTTCGTATTTATTTTCTAACATTTAACTGTTTTATCTTTCTTTTTCTTTTCTTTTCAAGATATTGTTATGCAATGTAAAAAACTGATTTTAGTAATTTCAAAATGGCGAAAAGTTTTGTTATTTTTTATTTTTGAAAAGGGATCATAGTAATGATATTAGTTATATGTATAACTTTAATGCAACTTACATATAAAAACATTACATCGAAATATTTAGCACGAATGCCATTTAAACAAATATAAAAATATTGTTATTGTTTCTATTCTCTCTCGCTTCTTTTAATTGTTTGTCTCGCTCACTTTTAATTGTTAAATTTAATTGTTTAACTGTCTAAGAGTAAGTCTTCTAAGAGTAAATAAAAAATAAAATATAGCTTTCTTGAATAAAGTAAATACGCAGTGCTATTTTCAATCCGTAATTTATTTGATTTTAATGTAAATTAGTAGATTCAAATCAGCTATAAATTTTTTTTAACAAATCTTATGCTCTAGAGCTGATATCTTAACATGAAGATAACTTGGTCTTGACACTGAATTACAGCTTTTACAGACTTATATTTTTTATATATTTTTAAAAAACACCTTATTTAAAGGTTTTCTTAATTTTAGTAATTTTCTTAGAATTCTTATCAATACAAATCGTACCCAATCGTAATTAGTCAAATAGTAGCCCTCTTAAGGCTTAGCATGTAGATGAAAATGCAAGCCCTTGGTATTCATAAGTACAGAGAATTTCTGATAAACAACTGGAAATTTATCAGACTGATAAAATGCTTTAAAAGTAAGCATATTTCTTTTTTTTACCGTTGTTAAACAGCTGACTCAATTTTAAATTTACAACTCCGTATCTTTGTAATTTTAAACACAACCTAAAACAGAAGGAACTTCTGTTTTGGGAATTCTTTTTTTACCGTTGTTGAACAGCTGAATCAATTTTAAGTTTACAGCTCCGTATCTTTGTAATTTTACACACATCCCAAAACAGAAGGAGCTCCTGAACCAACCATCAATCAAATTGGCCTTCGCGTAGAACTTTTTGATGGATCAAACCTGCATTTGCAAAACACGAAGAGGGAAACCACGATCACCTCCCCTCTAAAAGTTTGCAAAAGTCAAAGCAAGGTGATTTTTTATCCATATCTCGCCAACCACAGAGGATAATTTACGCCAGCACTGCGGTTAGTGCGACCGTCAACCGAGCATCCATTCACATCAACAAACCACCGCTGGGATTCAAATTCGGATATTGTCATTGGGAGGCGAACGCTCTATCCCCTGAGCCACCACACCGTGAAATGTATTTTTTTTTGGACGTAAGAAAACTCATTCATAGCAGTCATTTGCTTCTTTTTAAATTTTAATATCATTAATGACATTAAACTAAAAAAAAGTAGAACATTAGATCAATCCACCTAGCCCAAGGGCTTCCTAAATTCAATTATAAATATATATTTTTTTTAGGAAAATTCAAAAATATTTAAATTATGTTCATTAAATAATTGTAAACATGGTGTAATGAGATTAAATAAAATATCAGGAAAGTCATATTTTTTAACAATTTATGATGCAAATACATGCCATATTTAAAATAAAGTAGGTGTCAGGTAATACAAACATTATATGGAATGCAGACATTTTGCGGTATGGTTATTATTTGTGCTATGAGATAATTATTTCTCTTCCTTCCAGATGCAATTGCAATTACATTACAATTGCAACATAAATTTTTGATTATAAATGCGTCTTCACGAAAATGTTACTTTTATATTTTTTTATGGGTAATTTTTCGATTACGTGATAAAATATCATTTTCTAAGATTCATATTTCTATTTTTGTAAATATTAAACTATACTAGTAATGCATTTAATAAAAAAAGGTTTCACATACATCATTTCGCTAAACTCAAAAACAATACTTCCGTGTAAAAACGCGACTTAATCTCTTTTTAAATGCTAGGATCCTAGGATTTTATCCTTTCTTAACATAATATGACACAATTTTTCGGAGTTCAAAAGTTTTTTCCTTCGTTTCCGTTTCCCATTTCATGATCTTCAACGATGACTGTGAAGCCCATTACCCTTTTGTAATGCGCTTCATTACCGTTGAAACGATTATCGTTTATTTTCGAGGCGAAAAAAAGAATTTTGTGAGTTACTCGTATAAAATTCCACTTCTTTTAATGTTATTTTCGTGAATTTAGTTTCATACGTGATATTTCATTTATAATGTTTCTAAGTCTTTTTTGGTTCATTTCATTACATGAAGCAGATGGAACATTAAAAAAAAGTGTAGAAATTGTTTACACAAACGTAACAGCAGAAACTTGATTTAGAAAAAAATATATAAATGTTTGTGTAATTCAATAAGAATTTGTTTTAATGACAAAATTGGGTAAACGTTACTTAGTTACCCATGCTTCGCATTTTTAAAGTTTTCTATTTTCTATTTCATTGTATAACCAGCGTTGAACAGCCGACCCAATTCTTAGTTAATAACTATCAATAGCCTTGCTGTTTTGAACCTAATTCAGAAGACCAGGATTGCGTATTGGGGCAAACAAGCCTTTGTGAAAGACCTTTTGATTGAACTCATCCGCATTTGCGCTGCATGAGGAGGAAATCCATGAAAACCTCTCACAGTTAACCTGACATCAAAGGGATTCTAACTCGTGATCCTTCTACCTTTGAGGATATTTTACACCAGCACTGTGGTTGTTGGGAGATGAAAGCAGTATTCATACCAATGAGCCATCGCTGAGATTCGAATCTGGCTTGCCTCAAAGGGAGGCGAGCGCTCTATTGCCTGTGATACTGCGACTCAAAAGTTTGCCACAAATGAACCATTTGCAATTTTAAGTTTTCAACGACTATCTGACTGTCAATAGATTGGATCTCAGTGAGGTTGAAAATCTCACTCATTTGGTGGAAATTTTTATGCATCGGATATTAATCCCAAGTTACAACTAGCTTCCAGCTCAACAGAAACGCCAAACTAATGCACTAGCTTCATCTAAAAATAGATCAATCTGTTACCATAGTGACTTCCAACGACTTGTCTATAGTTGGGATTTATCTTTTGGTAAGCAGAGGGTATTTGAGCGTTTTAATGAGTTAAAATTTTGCAGTCAAGTCTCAAGAAGTATCCATATTTATACGTATTAATAATAGACAATGGGATTTATTAATTGGTATTTAATAATTGGTATTTATTAATTATAGCTAGTTAATAAATACCAATATAAAGTAGATACTACCAGAAAATTGTGAAATTTTTCGTTATTCGCGCTCTTCGGAAATATCAAAGATCTCGGTAATTTTTACTGAAATTGTTTTGTAATTATTTTGCTGAACTTGACAATGAAATATGGTTTCATAATATGTAATAACCTTTGGTAAAATTAAATTTATTATGATACAATAGAGCATGGCTTAAAAAGCATTTATTCAGTTAAAATTACTTTTCAGTTTTGTATTTTTTACTAAATGTTTGGCAATAAGAAATATAATTTTTTGAAAACCAGAATTTCCTTTAAATGGAAAGACTTCCAAATGAATTGTTTAAATACGTATATTTTGGTTTTATAAACCAGAAGCATGATTTTATTTTACCAGATGTGTCATTACCATACAATAAGTTGATTCCACAAGACCTTTGTTTCTCCGTGTCGATACAAAATGATTTCAACGAATAATCATTCTATTTTCATAAACTTCGTAATAAAAATGGATTCTTATGAACTAACATTTGTAACTAACATCGAAACATTCAACTGGGGAGGAAACAACATATAATATAAATTATTTTTACTGAAAGATGATTCACTGCTTCGATAGTTTCAGGCCTTATTGTTTATAGCCACTAATTTAAATTATGATGTAATAATCCTTTTTTTTTGGAATATACTATTTTGTACGGTGATAAAGACTAGTTTAATCTTCAGAAACTTTTGTAATAAAAAAATGCTTTTCTCTTATTTATTCCCAGAATCAAGAAAAAACATATTACACATAGGTTGCAAAATGTTATATACTAGATTGTAGATGGGTCCCAGATTGATAAACTAAAAATAAACCTTTTAAGCACGTAAATTTAAATTTTTTTAAAATTCGGGAAAAATCAAAAGGATGTGAAAAAATGTAGTCTAAGGTACACACCAAAAAAGGATTCTTCCTAATTATGCTTTTAAAAAGAATATATTAAACTGAGTTTCAAATATTCTAAAATTTTTATGTCGCGTATAATTATAACCAAACAAGAGTTATATTTTACGCTATAACTTTGTTTCCAGCAGTACAGGTCGTTGTTTATCTTCATATCAATGCGCAAGAATTTTCAATTTCTAAATTTTTTTGTTTTTTTTTTTAATGTAAGATATATTTTTTTAAGTCGTAGATGCCACTAAAAAATAAAATGCAGTGATGCAAATGAAAAAATGTATAAATAGAAATACATGTCACCTAATTATACAATAAATTAATATATTTTAATATGCATATTCCGGAAAAAATAGCTATAGTTACACAAAACAAAACTTAGTATTTTTCAAAAGAATTTAAAGCGTTTTTTTTCTTTAAAAGTGAGATATACATCTCACGCACATTCCGAAGAAATAAAAATTAAAGTAAAACTGTTTTTTATAATTACTGAACAAAAAGCATTATTGCAAAATATTTATTTTCTGAAAGATCTCTAAACATTATAATTTAAACTTTTTCTCTTTTACCTTATAATTTCCGATAATTTTACAAAGATAAACCATTTTTCGTTAACTCTTAAAAATTATGCATGGCATATCTGAAGTAAAGATTAAATTATTCAAATAAGTAGGAAAAAACTGTCTAAAACTGTCATCTCAAAACGTGTGATGTGTCATTCATAATCTTTGAAAGATTAGAAATTGAAAGATCTTTAAGTTTTCACGTTTATCAGAAACAATTTTTTTCATTAAAAATAAAATATACTCTTTTTTTCAAAAAAAAAAGTAAGATAAATTTCTCTGATAAAGTAACTCTGTCGGAAAAATATCGATTTTTCGGAAGAAAAAGTATCTTATAATTGTTATCCTTTCATTCACTCCTGTTTCAACTTAATTAACTGTCAGTTAAGATGGTTTTTATGCTTAAAACTCTAAACGACTGAATAGTTTTGCCATATGTTCGCCATTTCTCATTTAAATGGTATTAAAAGCTCTCCATTTAATCATTTTTAATTATCTAATTGTTTTATCCGCACAATCAGGCGAGGAAAGTAAAAACTGATAATTGCTTTCCTCTTTTTCATAAGTATAGAGGGTTCATAATAATTAAATTTCTGTGCACATACAGGTTTTTTTTAATGATTATATAATTACTATTTATCAATGATAGTTTTAGCTCTTGTTGATTTATGCTAATTTTACATTTGGCTACTATGTAGTGCAAATATACATATTTGGTGAATAGAAGTACACATTAAATGAATAAATTATGTCCTAATTAATTATCCTAATTAAATTTAAATTATGAGTACCTAGTGTCAGAATATATATATANTATATATTGAAATTAAATTTAAGAAAATGTAATTTTTTGCAAAATACTTGAACCAAAAACCCTAAAAACAGAGGGAAACAACACAATCCAATGAAAAAGCACCAATGAACCCCCGACAACATCATTAATCAAAATTATAAATAAAAAGTGGAAAGCACTGACAACATGCCAACTTATTCAGGGGGATTAACATGCAGTCAGTGCTTAATGCCCCACAGTATCTACAGGCTTGGGGTTAAATACAACGAGTAACCCTATTCCACCGACTAGCCTTTCCAGAGAAAGAAACTAGAGAAAGAATTTGAGGACTGAAGATTATATACCCAGCATTAAAAATCGAAGTAAAAGTGTATATATTCGACAGATAAAGAAACTCGGTCTTTATGATGGAGATCAAAGGTAGCGAATTCGAGCAGTGAATTATTTAATAAATTTACCCATTGGAGAATCTATTCATAAGATCTGAAGGAGAAATATTTATGAAAATGAAATTGAAAGAAACAAAATTGAAATAAATAAAATTGAAAGAAATAAAATTGAAATAAATAAATAAATTAAATTAAAATTCCCAAATTAACTTATTGAAAGTATGAAGAGGCACTCAAATATGTTTCAAAATAAGCCTTCTGAACTTTCAACGCTACGGCGGCTCTACCATAACATAAAGTTAAGCATTACTTCACCTGGAAAATCATCCTCTATTTAATCAAGTATCTGTTCCAAAATCCAATAAAAAACCATTGTCCAAGAGAAATTCACGCATAAATTTGCAATTATTTGAAATCATTTGAAATTATATTGATTATATCAAAGTACGCAAGGCAGGATTCGTAAGAGAAATGGTCTTCATCTCTATAAGGCACTTAAATCTTGCAGGTTCAATACAAATGCCGAACTGCATCACCCTGAACTACATAAGTCCTAGTTCTGTGGTGAAGACAGTCTTTTTGTGATCATCAGGAGGTATCTTGACCTGCCGGTAGCCACCTGTAAAATCCGATGCTGTGTACCATTTTTTTCTCTTATGGGGTGTCTAATGTATCGTCAATCTTGAATAACTATCTTTCTTCGTACTTCAACCCTTTTAACTTTTTATAGGCAGCTACATATTTAGAACCACAATAACTCAGCTACTTATTCGGTCTATTTTTTCTAGACAGAAATTGCTTAAGATTTGCTATCATGACATTTTTTGTCACTTCTCCAACGACTTCCAAATGAACTGCCTTTGTAGCAAAACACACAAAAATACACATACAAGTCTTGATTACTCTTGCACCTCGATCCTTTCTAGGCTTGACTTGATAACTACCCAAAAATTACACTCTTCTTTCAGAAAACACACGACAAGGATTATTACGTGAACTAAAAGGTCAATCATCAATTGCCATGAAAACATTTCGGAAACATTTACGTAGAATTTTTCCAATGACTTCTCGAGTGTTATTGATCCAAAATTTTTGTCTGATTGCTGAAAGCGGAAATTGGGTGAAACCATGCAATTATTTGTGATGATAATTTTTCACAATTAGTTCTATTTTAAATTGTATTTTCAGAAGAAAACCTTGGAGTTTTTTTTTAGTTTCTGCATAATTCGTATGTCGTAGTCTGCCACCTACACATAAAATTCCTTAATCATTAAAAAATGGATTACGTGCAATAATATTGCTGTTAAAATCCAATTCCTTTTTATTCATTAGGCATCGGTTTTCTTAGGAGAAATGGTAGCTTTAAACATATTTTATTATCAATATATGAGGTTTGCCCAATTCTTCAGAGCAGAGAAATTTGGTAAGTTCATCATTAATTTTTGGATTATAAATGTCTAAATTATATAATTAATTGGAAACACCATGCAGTTATCCGTAAGAATTTCAAGAAGAATTTTTAAGAATCAATTATTTCATCCAAATATTCAATACTAATAAAAGGAAAACAGTGCTTTTTAATTGTTCAGGTTTTGAAATATCATTTGATACCTTATTAACGCAATGCCAAAACAATAACTCTTTCTTCTTATTCTCTCAATCTGGTTTTAAAAACCATTTTTGACTCGACTCTTTACAATCCATCGAAATTCTTCTCCTAAGTAAATCATCTAAATAATCATCCGTCGGACAATAGCTTAAATAAATTAGATTTGACTTTTCTTGTATTTCTAACATTCAATTCACAACAAACTACTTCCACAGTTTTGCCGATTCTTTGATTCAATACAATGTAACCAATTAATAATATCAAAATTTAACTCAACGTTAAATCCTCAAATACAATTTTAAACAACTTCCAACTCTAATAACAATAACAAAGTAATCAACTCTAAACTAGGTAGTGCCAATTTCTTCAACGGTTTCTAAAACAACTGTATCTAAAATAAACAACGGTATTTAAAATAAACAACGGTATCTAAAATAAACAACACACCCATAAGCACTTGATGACTCATCACAAAAGGCATGAGTTTCAATTTCTTTTTATAAGAATCAAACTAACAGTTTCTTGGAATGGAGACGACACTGAAAGGTTTCACTTCATTGCACCCCTTTAACCATTTTTTTCAAAAGATTCTTCAATGATTCTTCATCCCACTCTATTGAATTTACCCACAATTCTTGCAACAAACCCTTCATGCACATTACAAACATACGATCGAAATGCCAGCATTAGATTTTAACACATCACATTTATTGCTTTTCACATTTTTCAGGGAACCTAAGGAACCTTTCGAATACAATGACAATACATCTCGAACTAGATTCCAATTCAAACCCGAAATATGCATTTGGTCACATTTTTCCACATCATTGTAACTTATTTTGCTTTCATCCCATAGATTTTCTAATTCCCTAACATTGGATCTCAACTTTCAGCTATTTATCTGCCACTTTTTGAAATCAATGCAGCTTTTGTGTATAATTCAAAAGCCTGATTTACATTATCTCTCCCATAATACAGATCATCCACATAAAAAAAAATATTAAAAATTTCGACTGATCTTGGCTAAATTTTCGTGAAATTCCTAATATGTATTTTGGTAGTGAAACTTAAAACAAATACATATTTTTTTTGCATCCGTATGATAATCTCTTTATCCTTATGACTTTGTATTCCTTACATAGGTCATCATAATACTACACAAACTTTAAATAAACTAGATCCTCTTAGTAATGCCTATAACTAAACATACTTTCTCAATATCAGCACCGAGTACTATTTTATATTTGAGAAAAATTTGCAAGAAAATTGGGTTTAAATAAGGGCCAGTTTCCAAAAATTCATTTAAATAAATATTGTTTCCTTTTAAATTTAAAACTGCATTTGAAAACAACACGGACATCTGAAGTCTGCTTATCTTTCTTTCTTTTAAAGACTCTGTGAGATATAAAATAACCAAGGAAATTTTCTTACATTTTTCATACATTTTTCAATAGCATCATTTCAAATTGTCATTTATTTAAAAAAAAAAACTCCTTAACGTTAAGTTTAAGCAACAAATATTTATAAAAATTAAAGCCCAAGCTCCAGAGTTTTTGAATAAAGTTTGATTTAGTAAAGTGCAATTTGGAAACCAATGTTTTTATCGTAAACATTTAAAAAAAATCTTACCTTATTGTTTTATGTATTTTCAAACTAAGTATTTTAAGATATATCAGTTATACAGAGTTATAATATTCTGAATGTAATATGATTCTAGTCATATTTAAATTTAAACTATTTTTATTTAAATCAAATTCACAATTTCAGACTGCTAAAAATTAATTATAATGATATAAACTTAATATAATAAAAACAAACAAAATATTAAGTTTGCCTTTATGATAGAAAATTATGATGATTTATCTTCAAACAGAAAGTCTACATAAACAGCAATGCATGAATAATATTTAAAAACTTTTTGTACATCCCCTTTGCTAAATGGAAAACAACCCATCCTCCTCCCACATTACTTCTTGTCTTTCCAATTTTTATTCTTCATACAGCTTTGTTCCTTTAAATTAACGTAGCATTAACTTAACAGGGAGTTTATTTTCGCTCAACATCACCGCATCGTAAAATTTTCTATGTATGTTCGAACTATTGGAACATACATTGTCTTCAACATTTTAATGAAAAATGGATAAACGCTTCCTTCGACTTATTCGAAACTCAAATGTTCAAAAAAAAAATTGAGCTTTTTTTCTATAAACTCGTTATTTTTGCTGATCTGAAAAGGAAGCGGATGTTGAAAAAATGTAAAAAAAAAAGCATTTTGAATTATGTTATAAATTATTTTTCTTTTCCTTTTTTTTTACACGAGTCCTTTGAAAATAAAATTTTGCAAGTTGAATCGTTTCTTTTTATTTGGAGTTTTTCTCTTGCATTAATTCCCAGCAGATGCATCTGCAGTAAGTTCATGTGAATAAAAACAACACGACCGCAAATATACATCAATAAAAAATAGTTAAAAGAATTATTATTTTTTGTATTAGGTAAGACTTAGAGATAATAATGAATAAGTTTTGGAAATAAAGATTTTTTTTCGTTTCGTTAGAATTAATTCGGGACTTCGAAAATATTTTCTGCAAATAGAAAGTTTAATTTGCTCTCGACATTTTCTTTGCAGAGTAAAAAAAATGCATTTCGAAATTGCTTATTTGTTTAGCTTTCCATTATGCTTATTGATCTTAAAGTCAAGGTAAATGCTTCCAATTTAAATTTATTTCAAAGGATAAAACTAACAAGCATGTTAGAGTTTTCGTTTTTTGTTTAAATAGCTTTTAAATCGACAAATACATTAAATGTTTCATTAGGCAGCATTAAAAACACTAAAAAAGAACTTAAGTTTATTTGTAACCTTTTTAAATTTTATACATAATATGCAATTGTAAGCTTTATAAATTTTTAGAGCAACTTCATAAGTTTAAAATATTGTTCCATATTTTATTTGCAATATTTATAAAATTCTTCTTAATGGTAGGGGAGAGTGGGGTCAATTGTAACTGGGTATGATTGTATCAGACCAAAAATTTCGAGTGTCGGGTTCTAGAATTGGTTTCCAGGTGTCGCACAAGGTGTATTTTTGGTATTAGAATACTATATTGCAACAAAGTAAGTTTGTTTAAACAAATAAAAATTATTAACCGAATATGTAAGTGGACACCTTAATTAACATTTCAAAAAAAAATTATTAGCTTTGTTAATTAACTAGCATTGTTTTTAACAAATGAAGCTGAAATGGCGTCTTGGGGACGATTGTAACAATAAGTAAAGGGACGATTGTAACAGCTGAAAATAAATAATCTTATGTTTACAAACCATTACTTAACTCTTTAAGAACCACCAATAGTTTCCTATATCATTTATATTATGTTGCATGTGCATTATTTTATTTGTCACTTTTCACAGCATAAATTAAAATTTTTAACCCCTTAAAGTTAAATGTTTAACCTTTTAGGTCTCTGCTCATTATTATTTTTACTCCTAAAATATCACTACTATATATCACAACTATGATAATATGTATAATTAACTATGTTTTAGTTGAATTTATGAACTGTTATAATTGACCCTGTAAGTGGGGACAATTGTAACAAGTGCACGACTGTCAAAAATTGTTAATAACTAATATAATAACATTTAAAATAAGGTATTGTTAGTTAAAAATAGTTAAGTAAAAAATTTTACAATTGACCCCACTCTCCCCGATAAAATGATAAAAGAAGTCACAAAAAATAGTCTGGAGATTATGGAGCAATTTCAAACTGAAAACAATTGTCTAACTATTTTTAATTGGTTATAACGGAGAAAAGTATATAAAAACTTGCAATGTGTCTTTAATCTATAATAATAAAATTAAAAGTTTGCATGTCTGTGTCTTTCTTACAACTCCAGAGCCAATTGTTTTAGCATCCTGGAATTAAGACAGCTGCTGCAAGGGTAAATTTAGCTGTTAACCGTAAAATTCGTTCGAAATTTTTAAATAATTTGTTAGGTAGAGCAGTATGAAAAATAGAATTATGTCATGGGCTTAGAACTCGTCATTGATGTGGCAGCGTGATAGTCATAAATTTCAATTTTCTTAGTTGGCGTCGAGCCATGCTAAATGAATCTGCATAAGTTAATCTTTATTTTAATGGGATGAACTACTATAAACGAGTTTTACCTAATCGAATAACGTAAAGACACCAGAAAAGACAAAATATAATTAAAACTTTAAGAAATGGAATTATTTTATCCTTATTAATTGTGTTGGTATATATTTTTCAGTTTTTTCAAAATTTCTTCTGGTGCTTTTCTGTACTGATATATTGATTGTTTACATTTTTCCGCCCGGACAAAATGTTTATGCAGCTACACTATAATAATAATGGAAAGTGTTTATGGGTGGGCTTGTGTAAGCTTCTCTCTTATAACTTTAATCAAAATTAAAATCAATCAAACATTTTAATTTACTTATTTCTAAATGGTTGTTCAGAAGATTATTTTCCCTTTCATGATTAGCACAAGGCACTGTTAAATAGTACATATTCCATTTGTTTCATTAATTTAAAAGAAAACAACAACGATATTTGCTAGCTGATAACATTATTTAATTGAAAGAAAATGTTTACTGCGCTTTCGCTAATAACTATTTTTTCATTGGAGTTTACAGATATAGAAGATAAATACGATATTTTATTCCCATTTATTATCTATCAATTATCGGAATTTTTTTTCTGTTGCTCAGAAATGGGAAGAAATTGAATAAGACTTTCCTTGAACTGAGGGATTTTCGAAGAAATTTTCCTTAAATAACACGGTGTGTTTCGCTTGTCAGACATTGTTTTATGATCATATATGTAACTAATCATTACTTAAAAATTTAAATATTTATATGTAAGTTTCTGAAAATTTATTTTTATATGCTAATATCATAATTTTATGAAAATGATATGATTTTAACTATTAAAATATGCCCAATTAAAAAGTAAATTTATACGTAATCTTCGTTACATATTTAAACAGTTTTTACTAAATACACATACTGCCTAGTAGGAAAAAGTCAAAAACTTTATTTCCTTTTTTACTTAATGCATTTTAATTTTTACAAATATCTTTTAAAAAAGCAGTTTTGAAGAGATTTTAGCTTAAAATACTCTTTCAAAAAAGGTATCAATATTTAGATCATATCTTTAAAATACAGTCCTCATTAGGGCTCACTTACTGAAACGAATAGTATTTAATGATTGTAACAAAATACTTCCGGCAACTTATTCTCGGTTGTTCTGTTGTTTGAACTATATAAGAAATCCGATCAAGTAATTTTAAACCAAAACATATGAATAGTTTTTTTTTTTTTTTTTTTTTTTTTTTTTTTTTTTTTTTTTTTTTTTTCAAAATTATCTTATATTAAATTTATGGTTGAAATGATCAGAAATTTGAAATTCCACTTACATTTTATTTTCAAACATTCAATCCATCTCTAAAAGAATCTTTTTAAAATAAGTCATCCTTGAAATCTTATTGCAAGTTTATAGTTCATGCATTTTGAAATTAGAAAACTGTTGTAATAATTATTTTGCATATATACCTCAATTACTGCACAATAGCTTCTACAAGCATGTTTGAATTATTTTATGATGAGTGATAATAAATTTATTCATCAATTATTATAATTTGTTGTTCAAATTGATGTATAATTCCAAGTTTCTAGTTTATGACTTTTATATCTTATCACAAGTTTATAGTAATAGTTGCAAGTTTATAATTATTGTTATGATTGCAAGTTTATAGTTTAATACAAGCCGACCGGCCTGTGTAGGGGACAGGGAACTGTCCTTGCATCAGAAAGGTTCTGGGTTCGAATTCCGGGGCAAGGCATGGATGTTCTTTCCTTCTCTGTACTGTCTTTCCTCACTGTGGGAGCGACGTTGACCCAGCTAATATGGTGCCCCTAAAAGAGAGGCCAACAAAATTGCCCTGTAAATGCCTGAACTGACGGATGTTAACACAGGTGGGCATTGGAGAAAAAAAAGTTTCATACAATAGCTTCTACAAACATATTTGATTGTTTTATGACGAATGCACAATGCAATAAATTTATTCAGTAAATTTTATAATTTGTTATAATCATTGCAAGTTCATAGTTTTTGAATCTAATGCTGTCTTATTGCAGGATTATAGTCATAGCTAAAAGTTTATAGTTATTGTCATAATTGCAAGTTTATAGCTTGTGAATTTTGAAACAGTAGAAATTTGCTGCAAGAATTATTTTGTAGATATTCTTCAAAATTGTTTATTTTACTGCAGTTATCATACTCAAATATTAAGCAAAATTCTTATCTCGATAATATAGTAATTGTAAGAACTTTTGCAATATTTCCGAGAGTCTGAATAATTATTTACATGACAATTAATTTTTAAATGATGACTACTCCTCCATAGCATATTAATTTATTTCGTAATTTCAAACCTTTTATTTAAAAAAAATCTCACTTTAATTATAGAAATAATTAAGAGACATTAAATAGCTTTGCAACAATATTCCTTACAGTATAGAAAAGTGTGTAGCACTTATTATACTCACATATTAAGCAAAATCTATTATTTCCGAGAGTCTGAAAAATTATTCACACTGCAATTAATTTTCAAATAATGGTTGTTCCTGCATGTCATGCCTTTTTATTTTGTAAATTAAATGTCATTTATTTAAAAAAATAATAAAATATCATTTTATTTTTTCAAGTTATTTCGATACAACAAACGGCTTTGCAACAATATTCCTTCCAATACAGAATAGTTTGTTGCAGTTATCAAACTTACATACTAAGCAAAATCCTTATCTCTTCAATATAGCAATTTGTGAGAAGTATTGTATCATTTCCGAGAGTCTGAGTAATTATCTCAGGTAAATGCGACTACTAATTTTAGAGTCCTGTGACTTTTACTGAGTGTCTGGAATTTCGAGTTAATCAGTGTTCTCTCTTGAGTAATACTCATTACGGTAAATAATTCTGGTGAAATATGTAGGTGAAGTAAGCAAAAAAAATTGTAATGAGGAGTAAAAGGCAGCATTATTCAGCTTAAAGATCATTTTAATGGAGCGGAGATTAATTTGAAAGCTTCAGTTGCATTCAAACTGATATTAAGTAACATTGCCCTAAACTTGAAAATATAAATTTGATCTCCTAATGTTAGAAATATTGGTTAAAATAAAATAAGTTGAATAATCAAAATATTTTTCTTTTTATTACAACAGGAAAATAGACTCCAATATATAATAAAACAAAACAAAAAAGATAAAGGTAAAATATGCGAACAATTTATAAAATTATGAAAGATAAAATGATTTTTTTTTCTTATGCAACGAATTTGATATGTTAATAATTACAGTCAGCTATATAAAAAAGTACTATTAACATTTTATAAAAATACATTAATGTTGTAAAAGTTAAAACTGGAATTTATAAATAATATTTTTAAAATGTGGTTGTATTTAAAAGAGCACTGCTAAAGGAAAATTTCGTAACTGGTTTACATAAAAAGCTTGAACATTCGTACAATTAACTAAGGGAAAAATTAGTTGTATGTTCAGCAGTTGTAGGTACGCGCATGTTAAATTTGCAAGTCATGTTAAAAATGTTAAATTTACAAGAAAACAACGGTCATCTGGTGGGCTATTTAATTTCACAGAAAAAAAATACTGCTATTTTTAAAACAGACGCTTGCTTTTTAAGCAGGTAAGTATTGTTATATTAACAAGCAGACCCTGTTATTTTAACTAAAAAACTCCATAAAATAACTATGCCAGCACTGTGGCTGGCGAGAATCAAAAACAGAATTTACATGACCATTCAACAATGGGATTCGAACTAGGGTCACCTCTTTCAGAGTCGATCGTTTTGTCCACTTAGCCAAGACAGCTTCAAAATTTTATTATAAAGAAAATTCTTAAACTGTCCTTATCTTTAAGGTCTTACTTCTTGAAATCATATTTAAGTGCAAAAATGTCTAAATATATATTGACCATAAAAATATCTGGCAATTTAACTTATCGAAAAATCATAACTAAAGTCTAATTATATCTACTAATAATCAGCAGTTACAAGTATAGTTATGAAGCTTGATAGTTAAAGATGGAAGAAAATTTTAAAATTATTGTACTTAAATGAAAGTTAGAAAACTTTCCAAAATATATACAAAGAACTATTTAAAGAAGCAATAAATTTATAAATACGAAAACTCCATTCCATTTCACTTTATATATGGCCATATATTTTTCTCTCTCTATGTCTTTCCTATTATTTTCAATACATTTACAATCGTCCTGAGCCAAGTATTTTTAGGTCTTCCTCTTTTTCTATTGCTCAGAGGGTTCCAATCAAAAATTTTCTTCCCTTATTTACGAATTGAAGCCCTATGCTCCATATCGGAGTGAAAAGAAATTTGTATATATGCAATGTGTGTAAATTTATATATTAAACCAGCACATTTTTCCTCATTGCTGTCAAAGCATAGCTCATGAAAACAAAATTTGAATGATTACAAAAGAAATCTCTTAATTTAAATCGAAACGACAACAAAAGTATTTAGTACTTCCAAAGCGAAGAAAGACTAGAATTCCACTACGTCCTTTAATACACGGAGAAAAATATTGTAAAATTATCGTATTGTATGGTAATGATATTTCTGGTAAAACAAACACAATACTAATAATTAAACCAAAATATACGCTATTTATTCCTTCATTTGCTAATATTTTGTTCCTATGGAAATTGATTTATATAGATTTACTTGAAAATCTCTTATTCAAAATTAGTATTTGTATTATTCTCATTCAATCATATTACAGCAGATTTAGTCAACTAAAAAGTAAATTAACTTTAACAGAATAAATGATTTTAATAATATGATCTAGGTATCGTGATAAATTTTCCAAATTATTCCACATTTAGGAACTTCTATCACATGTTATAAGACCATATTTTATTGCTAACTCTACCAAATACATTACTAAATCACTTTAGTAAAAATTACCGAGCTTTTAGGTGTTCCCATAAAGACAGAAACTTACTAAAATTTACCATATTCGGCAATTTAGAAAATACTCTTTTCTCAGTGAATGCCAGTGAATTACTAAAAACCAACACTGAATCATCAAAAACCAGCTTAAATCACCATTCAAAATCTCTAATACTATGTTAAGTAGAAGAAGATATTCAAAAATATTCAAATTACATTAGTAGAGAAATTAAAATATAAATATATACGTTGTATTCAATGGAATAAAATTTTATTTAACATTTGATTTAAAATCAACTTTCCATTAGCATAGTTTTGCTAATCTTATAGTTTTATTTTTACATTTTAAAACATTAATTTCAAAGTGGCTTCATGTAAATATATAATTCCTTCAGCTTATTTTTTTAAAAAAGGTCTTTTATTTCGCATGATATTTTATCCGACATTATTTTCTAAAAACACTTACGTGGGAATTATTCTTCGAGTTAAGAATTTAGACATAGGTATTTAGTCGTTATTTAAATTTTTCATTTTTATTAATTTTTATGTTAACACTTTTGCGCTTAATTATGTTTATCCCTTCTTTTTTTCTTGTACTTAAATATCAAAATTCTCTGTCAAATACTTTAAAACGAAAAATAAATATTAAAAATAAATATTTAAACCTAGTTCCTAACCAAACGATACCTTGAAAACTGAATTTATTATAATGTTGTTTTCGAAAAATATAAATGCAAAATTATCTGTTCTTTATTTCATTGATTCGTTAAGCGAATGCAATACTGAATTATTTTGAGAAACATTTTCCATAATTGATTTTGAGTTTAGAATCATGGGTTAGCATTAATGTTATTTCCCCTCTCTGAAAGTGTAAATATTTCAATAATTAATGTTAGGATTCTTTTCCTGCATTCAATGATTTTTTGTTATCAAAAATTGGTTGTTAAAAGTATTAAAATTATGATCAGGATTTCTTTTACCTAGTAAAACTCATTATTATTTTCTGTCATAACTCCAAAGAGCTTTTGCCATCGTAACTTACTAGTGAGAGTCTATTTATCTAAATCTACATAATTTGCATACTTAAGCAGCTTATTGAAATATTTGCGTTATGAATATAATTCCATTAGTCTTACTAAAGTCATCTTAACCATGGCAACGTGTTAATATGCATTCTCTTGGCTAATAAATTTAAAATGGCATATTTTATGGAAAAAACATATGTGAAAGATTTATATATTTTAGAGACATTTTAAAATTTTATATACAATAAGTGAATTAGAAACTAGAAATATTCCAAAAAGGAATAAATATATAGTTGAATTCATAGTAAATTCCAAGTATAATTGTAATAAATTATCCATTAATATCAGTTACAACTTTTATTGCACCATAATATGTTTTCAATATGTTAGTAGAAATCATTGATCTGACTTAAATATTTTTCTAATCAAATGTGTTTCCTAACTATTTAAACCTAAAATGTCTACTTACACAAAATATATCTATACTCATATGTATACAACATATAATCACCAATGTTATAAATATTATATACATTTTTCTTTCTTTTCTCTTCTTGAAATGTAATTAGTTTAAGATAGTTACTAAGTTGATTTTAATCTTGATTTATTGACATATATTTCTCAAATATCAGAAAATAGTACTCGTTTCTCAGCAAACAACAATAATGGACGAAAAGGTTGGTATTTTCCGAAACCGTACTTCTGGTAAATTTTCAATTAAATATATTTCAATGCAATTAAAATAAAATTATTTCACGCAAAATATAAATTGACTTCAGCATTTAAAAGTAGTGCACTCTATTTTCATTTTTTATTTGGACTCAAATAAACTTTATAAAAAAACATCTGTTTTATTAAATTAAACATCCACTACAAGCCGAAATGCCCAATAATGCTGTAAAAATTATCATTTAAGGTTAGTAAAATGCTGAATGTAAAGTCATAGCTGCTCTACAATTAATATAACTTAATATCAATAAAATAACTGGTTTCCTAAGCAGAATGCAGAAAACTTTGTAATTCGTTTTTGTTTATGTAATTGATTTCTTCTTTTTAAATCACAATTTATCTTTTGGTGTATTTGCTTTAATTAGTCGAAAATTTCGTTCTTGGTTTGACAAATTCGGAACTATGTTTATTGATGATCTTATCCCCTCTTCCAAACTATGCAAATTTATGAAGTTATAGAAAAAAACTTACAATTTTGAAATTTCTTTAGAGAAATGTACCGAAATCTAGACATGTGGGTTCGATCCCCGCAGGCTGAAGACTCCTCGTGTAGTAAATGGTGACTGATGCACGTTAAATCTGTCGAGTCGCAAAGTCATCCATGCTCCCATTACGAATCATACCTCTGGGAGTACTGATTCAGGAGTTTCTTTGTCCTTTTGAATTGGTTAAAAATTACAAGGCTATAGATTTGAAAATTAGTAGTCAGAAACTCAAAACTGGGTCGGCTGTTCAACTACGGACATAAAATAAAAAAATAAAATGGTCCAAATAGGTGAACAATATTGGTCAAACGATGCATTCGACTTCACACTCGCAGAAATGAAACTCTCACTTTTGACGATTCAGCAGTTCTTGTGAGCTGTATTTCATTAATTTCACGAATAATTTCTTCCCAAAACACGTGATTTGTGACGAAACGCGAACTTCCAAATATATGACGATTTTTTTTTCTCAACTCGAAATATAATAGTAGTGCATTGCGGGATATTGTTAACTAGAATCACGAAGGTATAATAAAGACTAGACAATTGAAAATGAAGTGACAAATTAAGCCGATAGGTTGTATGGTGGTTATGGAGTTGGCCTCTTACAAGGAAGATCCAAGGTTCGAATCCCGATTCGGGCGTAGATGTAATTTATAACCCAGTTCTATCTGTCCTTGCTGCTTTGTTCCATCGTTAAACTGATTATTAGATGCATTTAGAGATTGGGGGGGGATTAAAATTCGTTTTTTCGAAGATGTGATAGTTATTTCGTTACTTCGATGAAATTTTCGGTCAGAGCATATACCAGGAAATGGTTTCTTCGAAAACGAAGAGATTTTTGTGATATTTGAGAATTCATTTTTTTACAACGTACCAAACAATAATAACATTAAAAGATTTTTTGCACCATGTTTTTTATTAAGAAATACCTTTTATTAATTGGTGATAAGTTGATAACGGTTTTAAATGGCGCAAATATTTTTATAAAAAATTTTTAAGGCATTGCTTAAACCTAAAAATTAAAAAAATTATTCTATTTTTACTATTACTATAGTAAAGAACATTTAATATTGGCAGAACGCTTTATTATATATTAGTGGTAGACAAATTACCAACGTTGTTGTAATCACTATTTTAAATCTTTTACACTCAATAAATAGAAGAGGACATTTGAAAAATATTCCAAATAAATTGTTTCAGAATTGAAATGTAAATTATCATGATGCTATTTAATGCAATAAAGTAGGGTTTACCATTTGTTTAGAAACATTTTTTCCATAAGCACAAGTTTACAAATTTTATGTTTCTGCAATTCACTTATCTAAATCTGATATGGTTCTCTAACAGATATTTTAATATTCATATTTTAAATTATTTGTTCACCTAATTATAAAATGTAACTGTGCTTTATTTCGATTTTATTCCTTCTGTCCTTATTAAGAAAAGAAAGTAAATGAAATTGTTTTGCGCAAACTTTGGTAAAGTTTGGATGTATAATTTTAATAACTGCAATAATATGTGTATTACTGCAATAATGTGTAAAGTTTGTATGTGTAATTTTAATAAAGGCATTAATATGCGTACCGTGTTAAGAGAAAAAAAGACAAGAGATTCTTATGTTTTTTATTATTATTATAAAATTCTTGTATTATCCATACAACAATTAGACATGATTTTTGTTGTAAAAAGTCTTTTACATGAAAATCTGTCAAGATCTGCAACATGATCCGCAAAAAGTCCATTTCAAAGTCTTTACAAATAAATTACTCATGATTCATTTGAAATGATATTTACAATGACAATGATTTTGTTGAACTGTTCAGTTAGTCATCATTTTGACCTTTTTGCTATTAATTCTCTCGCACAAAAGCATAACAATTTAACCATATATTTTTAAGCTCCACTTTCTCAAAAACTTAATCTTCATTTTTTCCTGTTTATTTTAATTTTTACTCTTATTTTAAACTTAAAAATTGATTTTACACTAAATTAGGACCTTTTTGCTGATAAAAAGTGTCACGCAACAATAAATAATAAATAATATTATTCTAAGAAATATGTAAAACTCTTGTGTATTCTTATACTGTTCTTGTTTAAATATATTTACAATATAAACCCGTCTTATGTTTTTAATTCAAATATTTATCTTAATGAAATTTGTTATAGAATTAAAAAACAAATTGTTCCATATCTCAATTCTATTAAAAAAAATTTAAAAGTGAGAACAAAATTAAGATTGGCTTCTTAATGATTGCACCAAAAAAAATAATAAATAAAAACGGATTACCTTGAATAACTTTTGATCTAATGATCGTCGAGTTCTAGGACTCATTCTTAATGGTTCAAACGGATAACCTAAAATATTATAATTAATTAGTTAAGACCATATTTTAAGTTACGAAACCAGAAAGAAAAGCGTACTTTCTCTGATTAAACATAAGTTTTTTCAACGGATTCAAATTTTTAACCCCCAAAATATAAGGGGTAGACGCAATCTGGGAAGTATGGTCCTGAGAGTTCGGAGATAGCCCGATAACAGAAGACCTCTTCAATAGTTGGTAAACCCCTTAATGCTAATTTCACACTTAGCGTATTTCACTATATTAGGAGAACTTTTTAAGCGAATTGAAAAGATTTACGCACAACCTTAACATTTGTTTATCCAAAATTTTCGTGGAAAAAAAACCTTTAAGCATTTATTATTTTTTATTATTTTATTTAAGTATGGTTAAAAATATTTTGAATTGTAAGACATAAAAATTTTGACATCGCTTTAAAAAATGTAATTATATACAGCAAAATACAAAATATGAGCAAAACCGGCCAAATAGTTCATTAGAAATTGAATTTCAAAACACTCAGGTACTGAAAATTCGATTTCTCTGTAGCTATTAGACTGATTTTGCTCAAAATTTATATTTTGCTATATAAAATTATATTCATTAAAATGATGCAAAATTCTTACATTTCAGCTTTTTTTATCATTCTCAAAGAAATTAATAAAAATAATAAATTTTAACTAAAAGCTATTATTTGCATAAAATTATCTTCGGTTGAACGAAGCATGCGTAAAAATTTTCAATTCGCATTAAAAGTTCTCGAGATATGGCAAAATACACAAAGTGTAAAATTAACATTATGAAGTTCAAACATTTAAGCGCTCTTCTGACCAATTTATCAGGACTATATTTCCCAGATTACGGCTACTTCCTATATTTTGGAAGTTAGAAATCTGAATCCGTCAAAAAAACTGTATGTTCATTCAAAGAAAATGCGTTGATGTGTCTGATTTCGTAGCTTAAAATATCATCTGCACTTATTAATTAGCATATTTGAAGTCATCCCTGGTTCTGGTGTATCATGATAAATTTAGCATATTTCACCACATTTACCAAATTTCAACACAGATTATATATCAATAATTTATTATTAATTTTACCAAAATCATTACCAAAGCGTTACGATAAAAATTTACCGTGCTTTTTGGTGTTTCCATAGAGCTAAAGACACTGTAAATTTTAATATATTCTAGTAACTTTGACCATATTTTTTTCTCTGTGTACTGTGTGGCGATGAACTTTATTATATTAGGCCTTATATAAATCATGCCTTCTTAAATTGATTGTATAAACTTGAATTTAAGTAAATTGAATTTCTGATGATATCGATATTATGGCACAATGCTAAATAGAGTTTTAAATTGCATGTTTGATGTTTAAAATGCACGTATTTTTCAAAGAAACAAAATTAAAACAAAAAGCAATATAATTTCTCAATTAGTTTGTAACAAAAGGTTTTTAGCTTTAAGAGCCAATAATTAGAATTCAATAGAATTTCATATTTTAATAAATATGTAACAATAAACATGCGCAAACTTTTGTTTCTTTTGAAGATTCGAAATTTCATTATATGATTCAAAATTTTATCGATCATGTTTTTAAATTAATGCATTACCACAAAAGCAGAAATATAATTTTAATATAAAAATTTCCAATAATTATTAATATCATTTAAATCCTCTATTGTTAATAATTTTATCAAACATTTGGAAATAAGCAATGTTTGATATTGATATAATAATATATTCTTTGTATAGCTATTTATGCATAATAATAGCTATTAACATATAGTTTGATAAAACTTAAACATGATAAAATTTATACAACTAATCATAACATTCAGTGTTTGGATCATTCAGCACATCAGGGTTAAAACAAGTTGGATGAAGTACTATTGCTATAAGTTTATGCTTAACTGATTTTTCAGTGTAAAATTTAAGCTGTTATTTTACTCATAAATAAGACATACCTCTTTCTTTCAATTTGAAGGTATAAGTATGTTCAACTGATATGTTTTTCTCCTTTTATTCAGAAACATATCAAATTATCTTTTGCAATGTCTTCTCTAAATACCCTGTTGCAAACGAGACAGCGAAGTCCTTTATTTCCGTGAAAAACTTTTTCATAAAAATATTTTTGGCACAAAACAGAACACAACTGCTCATCAAATTATATTTGTAACCGCTTATTTGACTTGGCGCGTAGCTGGAAATTCTGTGTCCTTATCAAATATGCAGAAACTCTTTAGAGAAGAAGGAAAAAACGCCAAATTGTAGCCATACATCACTCGTTATCGGCACACAGTCCGCAGTCAGCATTCAAGGGCCCTATCCTGTACTTGACAAATGGCGACTGCGAACCTGAAAGAAGGAAAAATTATTGCTAACATTCATCATCCATATAAAAAAGCTAATTGCGCTTTTGAAAATTATTATGTAAGATTATATGAAAGAAGTAAGTTATTGGCTCGCTGGATTTACTTTCAAAATTTTGAATAATAAATATCCTTTAAAATGATGTATGTGTTATTAAAAACCTTTTTATTTTTGAAGTTACTTAAATGGAGAAGTTTAATTATTGAGTTCTAAACTAGTAGTTAAACAAATAACACTCGTGTTACTAACTGTTAATAATGAAAAGATTCTAACTATTTTTCTTTAAAATAAAAAACATAACAACAAATAATAAGCATAAGTAGATTCATAGGCTAATGCAATTTACATAATTTTTAATATCAATTGCATTGTCTTAGGACTCTAAATAATTAAACAAAAAGTTAAAATTCATACTATTATTAAGATTTCATTTTCAAATTCTTAAGATTTGCTTTAAACAAGGCTCAATTTTAAAGCTGTTTATTTTTCTTAATTTAAGTTGCTTGCTTCAAGTATAAAAAAATATATGATCCGAATGTCAAAAAAATTATTATACTCTTGCTATAATTCATTTTATAAAAGGTATATGCCTACAAATAATAATACGTCATATAAAGTCCTATTGTAATAATTAGACGCAGAAAGGTAAAATTAACATTTGGGGGTCCAAACTTTGGATCAATTTTGGACCGGATTTCTAATCGAACTAAGGGGATTATATTTTCCTGTTTACGGCTATCCCCTATATTTTGGGGGTCTTAAATCCTATTCCATCGAAAAGAAGGTATGTTTATTAGGAGAAAGTACGTTTGTGTGTCTGATTTCGTAACTTAAAATATCGCTTGCACTACCATATTTGAGGTCACCTACTCGAACCATCCAGAATGAGAACGTGAAGATCCAATCATTAGATCAAAAATTATTCAGAGTGGTCTCTTTTTTGATGCACTTTACACTAGTGTGATTTGATTTCATATTTTTCCATGAAATTGATTTAATCCAGGCAATTGACTCATGAGAACAGTTGTCTTCAGAAATTTATTTGTAATAAATGAAGTAGTTTTTATATAAAGTTTTTTTTAAAAATATCTATTAAGTTATTAAGTTATTTCCGTTAGCTCGGACATGCATATATTTTTTTTAAAATTGTGACGTTAATAAAATTTAACAGTTCTTACGATATTCTTGCAGATAATTTATTTAAATAGCAAGTTAACTAAGAAATACTTCTCGAAAATAGCAACCAACTACTGGCAAAATCGTTGTTTCAAAAGTACTTCCAATATATTGATGAATGCGGGTCATCTGTAAAATTTGAATAATAGGAAGCCATGATGTAGTTTATTCTGAAGTAGCTTTTCGAGAGCAGTCATTACCAATTCTTGACTATCATGTCACATGACTGCGTCTGGTCACGGAAGTCCGATTGAGGGATCGTTTCAATATATTATTTCGCTATATTTGTCACCAAATATAAGTATTCTAAGCAAATCATATAAAAAAATGATGGTGATTTGTTAGAAATAACATTTTTCATAAAAATATGGGATAGAAGAAAGTAAATAATTTAGTTTATTTTGACTTGAAAAATGTGAGAAATGATTTTTCATGAGCATTTTTTTCTCTTTCAAATTCCTCACTGGAGGCTTTTGGATTGTTTTAAAATGTTAAAAGTATTCAGCATTTGAACTTTATATTCATGTAAATTGGCTTAAATCTTAATCATATGCCAAGTTTAATGATATTTTCAGTTACATGCTAGAATTTGATAATATGATTCTCTGATTTAATTTACCACATTGAGGTTAAAATCGATAAAAGAGAGAATATCGTTCAGCGGAACATTATTATGTTTTAATGTTGAAATGCTATTTATGAAAGTTTAGCAAGAATTGGATTTTATTTATTTTTTCCATTTTTTCATGGAATTGGATTTTATATTTTTGACAAGATTAGATATTCTTAACTATTGGATTTATTTTATTTTAATATTTGGATATATTCTTATTTGACAAGAAGTGGATTATTTTTTATTAAAGCTCAGGATTTTTAAATTTAGCCAAACTTGGAGAAGTATGGTATTTTAAGGTTTGCTTATAAAACTCAAGGAAATACCATGTTCTAAATGTTGTATTTTAACTTCACCTAAAAAAAAAAAACTTTAGAATGAATTTTATTTATTATGTCTGAGATGATTTTTATTTTTCAGTGTTAATAAAGTGCTTTGAAATAACGGAAAATGTTTGACGAACTACGTTAAAATTGTTGTTTTCTAAACTTAACTGTCGAATAAACATATGGGCCAAATTTGAATCGTTGAGTATTATCTAACATTCCTCATTTAAAGCAGAGTATCGCATGATTCTTTACTATGTCATGATTCTTTGCTTATTATATCTGGTTACTACGTAGCTAATCTCTCTGTTCACTGCCGCTCATCAGCCCCTATGATTGCTCCGCAATAATTATTTTTTGTTGGCATAAAGCTTTTAGCTATGAAAAATTAAATTTTTCACTTAAAATATATGTACTTAAAATAATTGTGCTTGTTTATGCTTCTTCCTCACTACCTCCCATGTCCAAACATTTTTCTTATAACTTTGTTAATCGGATCTATTAGTGAAAATAAATAATTTTGCTTAGTAATCAAATTTTCTAAAAAAATAACATTTAAATTAAACGAATATTGTTATAACAAATTCGGTGAGTTTAAAGGCGGAATTTAATATTTTTCCTTAAAAAAAACAGGCTGATATATTAAATAAAATTTATGTATACATCACATTGTGTTTGAAGCTGATTGTTAAGTTTTTAAAATTTAAACGTATTTCTGTAACTGTAATTTATAATACTAATAAATGTCAATTGTTCAAACAAAAAACTGTAACAAGATTAATGCGTTTAGCTACCGATTTAAATAGCTTCTTCTTAAATGTAGCGTAAATGCGTTAAATGTAAATTTTTAATCTGGGAAAACTGAATCTGATTGGATAAGATTCTCAGAAACTGGTTATATGACTGGATTAGAATTTTAGTTTTCAAGTTCACCAGGCAATCACACTGGTTATACTAATTTCCATTCCTCCACCCTAATAGCAATAAATTTTGATCATGTTTTGCTTCTTCCTCGGCTTAGATAATAGTTTGCGATCCTACTGTGTATGAACTATATTGTTCATTAACGTTCTAAAATTATGTGTTTAAAATTTTAATTACGGTACACCCTGTTTTAAAATTACTGGCCAATATTAACATAATATAAACTATTAATGATTAGATTGATTAGTTTAACAACAGGAAATTTCCGATTTGCCTAATTTAGATTTAACACGGATGCAAATTTAAAACCGAAAAACGAATCTGAATGTTCGTTGTTGTTGTAGTTTATTTATGTCGCACTAGTGCTGCACAATGGGCTATAAGCGACGGTCTGGGAAACATCCCTGAGGATGATCCGAAGACATGCCATCATAATTTTGATCCTCTGCAGAGGGGATGGCACCCCCGCTTCGGTAGCCCGACGACCTGCACGCGAAATCAAGCACTTTACGGTAGAACAGTTTAACGAGGACCAATACCGTACACCCTCGGTCCCTACGCAGACTGATACACGTGGTCACCCACCCGCACACTGACAGCAGCCAGTGAGGCTTGACTTCGACTTCAGTGATTTGCTGGAAGCTGTGTCTTAACGCTCAGTCCACTGCGGGACCTGAATGTTCGATATTTATATAAATATTTGCATTTAGAGTAAAATGATTTTTTTTTTTACATTAAAGAAAATTTCTTAAAATGAGTATGAAAGCTATTTTTGGGTTAAAAATCGCTTTGCAACTTAAATCTTTTAATAGATTAATTCCTGCAGAATTTATAAAATGTAATATCTTAATTCTTATTTGTTGCATAAATCTTGAAATACAATTTCCCTTCGTGACTACAAAACAACGCCATATACATAGTCCCTCACTCCATGTCCTATATACTCTGTTTGTACTGTGCTCGACCCCAAGTGGAGAGCAGAAAATGACAGTTAAAACAGATGAGGTCTACAACTCAAGCACCATTCTAGCATACCGAATAATACAGAAAGAGGGGTGACTCAAAATCGAACATATAGATGTCACTGCCACCGGTCGCTTTTCGAAACAGATCTAATGACATTTCATCTCCACCTACTCTCAGCTAATGGCTGAACATAGTGATTGCAATTACAGATAGTTCAGCAAGGAATGGTGACATCCAAATGTCGTGCTGAGCAGTTATTTGACACAAATGATAACCTGCTACGTAAGAAGTAACTCATAACTATTTATGCAATTCAGTGAAATGTCCAATCTTAGAAATGACTCGAATAAAGATTAAGAAACGTTCCTTTTTATGTACTTTTTAAACAATGATTCCTTTTTGAAGTAATGGTTTCATGATTATTCTATGCCTTTAAAGTGAATAGATTATTTTTTTAACCCTAAATTTTCTATGAAACAATCATGCAATAATAATTTTACACTTACACACTACATATATTACAATCAATTTCATAAGATAAACCTAACGGGAGTTTCATAATTTCTAATGAACTGAAGAAAATATATCTTAAAATAATATGAAAAAAAAATAATTGCAATATCAGCATAATTCAATTCAATTGAAATTCCAAGAGTTTTTTTTCAAATCTGTATATTTGTTTTTTTGTAAATATTTAAATATTATTTAAAGATAAATAAATATCATCACGCATTTTTTTTAAAACTTAAAATAATGTGGATTCTGTAAAATTTTATTCAAAAATGTTTAAGTTTAAAATTTTACAACAATAATTTAGCAATCATTTAATGTAACAGCTAAGAGAGTATAAAATTTTAAGGCTTTTCCATAAATTAAGGATAATGCAATCGGCAGGAAATATAGGTTTAGAAACAAAATAAAGATGACTTATTCATGAAGACCATTTATAAAATAAAAGATAAAGAACAAGAAACATTGTTTACGTATGATATCATTCATAAGAACTACAATTTTTGCTAACTGGAGTAATTATAAAAAAAAATCATTGTGATGTCCTATCGATGTCCTCTGGTTGCTTCTTGTAGCTTGAACATTATTTTTTAAGATGTGTGTGATAATTCTACAGGGGAAATTTTTAATTTAGAGTTCAATTTCCGAGTTATTCTGAGTCATTCTTAATGTATGGAGACGCGTGTAGTTTGAATCAAACAATGCTTAAAGTTTAAGCTAAAAAGAAATAAAATATCATGTACTCTGAGCAATTATATAAAGATTTAAATGTAATGTTTGTTCGTAAATTCTAACAATGTTAACAGTGTTTTTAATTCTAACTGTTGTAGTATTGAATTTTTGTATCTGATTTCCATACATTAAAATCCGAATGTACTTAACTGAGCCATATCAATATGTAAGTATTAAGAAAATTATGCTTAAACTAATTAAAATTTTCAATTAACTGAGTTGTTGATTTTTCTAGTTCCTAGGTTTCAGCAAAAATGTTTTTAAAAGCATGAAATTAAAAGAAATAGTTATTACTTTATCTCGATGAACATAACTACCTTTTCTCATGATCTGATGATAATCTCTATCACATTCAGCCTCTGACATTTCGTGGCTATCTGTTGTGTTTCCACCGCCTTGGAAACATGCCTTTTCTCCACTTGAACTTCCTTCGTCGTCTTCTGAATTTCTGAAAATACGGAACAAAAACAATGTTTTTCTTATTCTCATGAAAATTCACACTCTTAGACTTATATTTCAACAATTTAATTCTATAAATTAATGAATCAAGAAAAAGATACCTTATAACATTTTTTTTGCTCCACATACTTTTAATTTTGAATCGAATTAAAATACGACAGAAACTCTTGATATAATAAGAGAAACAACTTTGCTGTCGCCCTTTTAGTGTCAATTTATTTATTTTTGCGTTAAACGACAAAAAAAAATTAACATTAATTTTCGTAAATCCCAATCTTTCCTGAAATTTAAAGCTTTCAGTCTCAGTCACAGGAAATTATTTATATGAATCTGATCGAAACATTATGTTAATTCATCTTCAGTAACCGAGAATTGTGGTTAAATTTAAACAGAAATATTACGGTTTGAGTTATATCAGTCTTTAAAAATTTTCAGAACATAGAATACAATAAAAAGTTATGCCTTAAAAGAGCATGATTCAAAGGAATCTTATTACATCAAAGATGCATCATCAAATATAATGCTCACCTCGCAATAGGGAGATTCAGGTAGAAATGCAAGCGATGGCTGTGTGTGAGCATTATATGCACATTTCCCAGCTTTAAAATTTGATTTTTTTAGTCATTCTTAATTCAGTTATAATTAAATTAAATCAATTATCTAATTGATCACATTTCATAAAAAGCGAATATAAACACTGTAATGCCATTATAGGCTTTACATATTTCCTAGCCTTTAAAATTTCCTTTTATTTCATAAGTTTAGTTTCTAAATCATACTTAATCCTATTTTAATTATATTAAATCAATTATTTAATTTTTTGTTATATTTTTCAAAAAGCGAATATAAATATTTTATTTTCTTCTTAACAATCACTGACGGCTAACTGCCTTAAATCAATGCAGATGTATTACTCATACTGTAGCGATTAAATTGAATAACAAAATCTATTTTTTAACTCTTTATTCCGTAAGCTACTTTCTCTAACCACAAAAATCTTTAAATTACAGGATTGCAATAATTACTCACGGTCTTTTTTGTGATTAAAGGTCAGCCAGATTATTGAAAATTTAATATGAAGACGCAAGGTTGACTTTGTATATGACTACATTAGACTAATAACTCACCAACTTTGGATCCCTTCCCATGCTGCTAAGTGTCCGTCAGCAACTATTCTGTCACTAGTAATTTAAAATTCTTGACTGGGAGATTTTTTTAATTTCCGCTCAATCCAACCATCAATAATCCATTTTTATATTATGCTTTTTGTGAAATCATGATAAACTCCTGTTTGTGAAAATTTCAACACCATGAAGGAATCGTCATAATTAAATAAAATTTAATACTCAGTTGAGTGATAGTGGTACAAATAAATGGTTAAACTTTCAAAGCAAACAAACAATAACAAGAGATCGAAATCAGTATTTTGTGTAACCACCACGCTTCGCAATAGGTGCTGCTACACGACGTGGCATGGAGTCAAGCAAACTTTGAATGTCTGTTTGAGGAAGAGAATTCCTTACTGTTTATATGAGTACCCAAAGTTCGTCTGTAGAAGCAACAGGACGAGAATTACGAGCGAGACGCCGAAAAACGAAATCCCACACATTTTCAATCGGCGACATATCTGGGGAATACGCCGGCCAAGGAAGAAGTTGTACCTGTAGCAATGCAAGGAAGGATTGAACAGTCCTATCAATATGAGGGCGTGCACTGTCCTGTTGAAATATAACACCTGGCAAGGCTTGAAGGAAGGGAACAGCTTGGGAATGTAGAACTTCACTGATGTACCGGTTGCTGTTCAGATTACCCGCAATTCGTAGCAATTGAGATCGTCCATTATATGCTATGGCACCCCAGACCATAACTCCGGGTGTTCGTCCACTGTGACGTTCGATAACGAACTCCGGAAGATGGCGTTCACCGGCAAAGCGTCTGTCACGAATGCGGCCTTCATGGTACCACAAATTGGAGTGAGATTCGTCAGAAAACACGACACGCTGCCAATCAGTAAGCCAGTCCCTATGCTGGTTGGCCCATTGCAGCCGCAAGTGGCGAAGGTTTAGTGTGAGGGGGATCCTGTATAAAGGAGTCCCTGCGCGCAGTCCACGCTGCAGCAGACGTCTACGAATTGATGAAGCACACAATGAAACACCTGTAGCTATTGACCACCGTGCTGCCTAGAAGAGTTGTCTAGAGGTAGCCGTACGGTCCGTTAGCGCAACGCTGAACAGGTGTATATCATCGCGAGCTGACGTGACATTTCGGGATCCACTCCCGGATTTCCGAGTTATCCGACACTCGTCCATCCACTGCTTTCAAACACGCATCACTGTGCTGCTGTTACGCTGCACACGAGCAGCTACTGCACGATAAGATAATCCAGCTTCACGAAGGCCGATGATTCTCCCCCGTTTAAACTCCGTAAGTTGTTGAAATCTCACTCTCTTTCGTCGAATAGGCATAAGTAACGACTAAGCTAACGTTTACCACTAGCAGATAGACACCGTTAACCATACTCGCTTGGCTACAGCTGTCTATTTATTCGGATCCATCCGCCGTTCAGAGGGCGCTGATCGGCATACGCATGCGCTACGGGTCTGAAATTCTAATCATTTGCATATCATGCTCTATTTTGCATTTCCTGAAAATTTCAGCTCACTCGCGTAAGTCCTTCATGGTGTTGCAATTTTCACAAACATAAGTTTATAAAAAAATATACCTCTTCGTCTCTATAAAGGGAGATGCTGTTTATAATTTTCTTTTGTTGTTATGGCTATATTTGTTTAATTTTTAAAATGCTCATTTATAAACCAAGTTTTTGCTCCGAAATCCACCTCTTTCCCTAAAAAAGTAGTTGTACCAGACATTTCTCATTACACCAATAATGCCTCCATAGACTTATATTTTTTTTGTTCTTCTCCCGGCTTACATCGACCACAGTGCTGTTGTAAAATATTTATTGTGATAGGATAGGTCTTGCCGTCGAGCTGAGTGAAAAATTACCATGATTTCTTTCTCGGTGAAACGCAAGAAATACAATCAAAGGGTCATCCACAAAGAAAAGATCGTACTAATGCTTTATTTAAAAATAGCCTTGTCATCTAGGTTGAGTAAAAAATATCAAGGCAGGCTGCGGAGTTAATCACTCACAACCGATAATTCAGGGAAAAATATAAGTTATTAAAAAACAGTAAAATAATAAAAATGAAATTCGAAATTGCATTACTTATGCCAATCTCATATCCGTGTTGAGATTTTCTCTTATCAGTAAACCATTCCAGCATTGCTAGTTTAGGATTCATGTGTAATTTTCATAATTCCAAAATTATGAAGTTTCTTGAAAGATGTGAATAAACTTACAATCTTTAATAATTTGATATATCATTTTTAAAAAAATTGTGTAAGAAATGGAATTTACCAAATTAAGGATTTTATTACTGCAGGTGTAGGATGAACTTTCTGATGAAGAAAACAAAAACGATTTCTAAACAGGTATAATCAATAGACAGATTTTTTCATTTTGTTTCATCAATTAATAAAATAATGCAGCATAAATTATATTTTTTTACAATTATTAAATGCCAACAATAATCCATTTAAAAAAATAATTATAGGTTGAACTATCACTAATTTGCTAAATTAATAGAAGTCACTTCTCAATCGATATTTAAAGCATTTTTGTGTTTTTTTATTGCAGAAAAGTTTTTCTTTGAATGCTACTTGCTTAAATGTTTAATGTAACTTTGAAGTCTGATTTAATAGCTTCAAAGAATATATATAGCTTCAAAGAAATAGCATTTAACGTATTTCGAAAATATTCTTTAATAATTATATTAGGTTTTTAGTTATCCTACATTTCTCCTTGCCGTTTTAATGTGTAGAAAAAATATTGCAGAAATATAATCAAAATTCCATTACGAATTATTATCATACATTTTTTACAAATTTCTCAAAACAAACTTGAAAAAACAAGTAAATTCCAAGCATATGGTTTCATTGTTTTTGTAAACCTTTTCCTATTAATGGATTCAATTATTTTGCTAATTCGATCCATTTACTAAAAATAAAAATTAAGAAACGGGCAAAAAACATGCGTAAAATTTCTTTATTTCCCATTTTTCATTGCCATTAGCAATTATGATTTTTACGGCATTAAATAGTTTATTTCATTTCAGTTGCTAATGACTATAAACAAATGTTGNTGGTGCTAAGATTATTTTATTAACTGATCATAATCCCCTAGTATTTCTGACGAGTGCGACACCCCAAAGCCCGAGGTTGCAGAGATGGGCGTTAGCCATTCAACGCCATGATATTGAGGCAAGTCACATCAAAGGATCGAAACTTAGTAATGCAGATGCATTGTCCAGACTGTAAATATAAACTAAAATAAGACTCTGAACATTTTTTCCTATTATTATTATTAGGTGATTAAAGTAAATACCTAGTGTTAAGTTAAACCTAAGATTCAGTGAATATTTGGATGAATGTGAAACATAGTTTGTTTATGTGTAAAGTGTGACCCTTAAATTATTTGCCATATTCGATCTTTGGATCTAATATGACTCTGGGGGGAAGGTGTCAGGGTCACGTGATGTAATAACACGCATTTTCTGATGTTGCGAGCTAAAAGCTTGATATTATAGATATGATCATTTTTTTTTTGTTTTGGTTTTTTGGATGATGGATGGAAAAGAATAATAAAATGGTGAATTAGTTTTTGTAGAATTTTGCGTTATTTCTTTTGTAAAAGGTTACGACTGACATATATATACAAAATAAATAAATACAAAAAAGCACGAAGAGAATTAAGAAAAACAATAAGTTTCATTTATTGCGCATAAGCTGCAAATACACAGAACTCATTACATAAGTTCAAAATGAAGATAAAACAAAGGAAAATTACAGACGTATGAAAAAGAGGGGGGGGAAGAAAAGTAATAAAATAAAAAATAACAAGGAACTGGGAAAAAAAAGGATAAAATTTTTTTGAAAAATCCGGAAAATAAAAGATATAATCTTTTCATCAGCTCACACGATTATATTCGCAAAAAAAGAATATGTATATATATATCTATATATTTTCTATTATTCTATTTCTACTTCTACTATATGTATACAGGTATTTACTACTATTTGATGTGTTGCATAAAAAATATAAGTATGTAAAATCCATAAATTTAAAAATACTATTTCGGTACCGTATTTTTCCTACATTTTCGTGAAGAAACGCAGCCAAATCATCATATTTTCTGAGTTTAGACACCACAATGAGAGGTATATTGAAATATTCTGAAGCAAGGCTAGGAAAAATTGCTCGATTAGAGATATTGCACACATGGAGAATCAGGGGAGAGGGGCAGCACAGTATGCTCACTGCGACTCTAGGTACTTAACAATAGCAGTGCCGGAGAGTTAGTTTGAATGATTTTTGACTGTTTCGAGTGTTAAGTATCAGACATAGTTTTTTTTAACGATTTCCTTAAAACAAGTTCTCTTAATAGCTCTTCTTCTAATAGCTACTAATAGTTTCTTCTAATAGCTTCTTAATAGCTCTTCGTTTCTATTGAAAGTTGGTAGTAGAATTTATTTTAAAACTAAAAGATATCTCATGATTTACTAACCTTTGCTAACGTTGCATGCACCAATGGTTCTACAGAGTGCCCCATGATTATAGGGACAGACTTTAAGAGGAGGTAGGGGGCATCAGAAGAATTCAAAATTTTAAAGCAGCTTATGGTCGTAAACGTTGTGGAAAAGTAGTAGGACGGGTACAAGAAACAAGAGGAGCACTGCTGAGATAATCTGAAATATTTATTGGTTAAAGGTATGATATGTATGATAGATTATGCATTTTCCTCTGATAATCTGGCATCATGTACATATCTGCCAGTTCGGTGTTCCTAAAAAGTTGCATACTCCTCTGCAGGCGATGACGGCTCAAATAACTGAATCATTGCAGGTCTGTTTCCTCCAACGCTCTTCTGGACTTCATCTAGACGTTTCGATCATGAATTGTTATGCAAATCTGAGTTCTTGAAATGTTAAAATTTGTCCCAATAATTCTGAACTCCCTGTATAACGCAATCAATAATAAGACAGCACAATCACTCCTATCAAAATGAGAAAGAGTTTCCGTGGGTGCAACTCAAGAAAAATGAAGCGTTGTTCTAATGCTAAGGATGATTGCGCAATGTTCAAATGGGTCAAATAATAGGCAGATAAAGTGAAGCAACTATTTAAAGACGACCAACTTATTTCAGCAGGAAATGCTTTTCAGATTCTTGACCCTTTTTTACTATAAAAATTCCATAATTCTTCTAAAAGTTTTTTTTTGTTGTAATTTTTCTGATTAACTGCTAAAATGATAATATTTCGTCATGTAAAACTTATAAAAATGTTAAGTGCAATTATTTTTTTAGTCATTTAATTGTAGCTATTATAAATTACAATCGTTTCTATCTATATGGGTAATATCCCTTGCTCAGCAAGGCTAGATAGCCAGAACGAATTTTTTTTAGTTTTATGACAGTATTAAATTATGTATATTAGATTAAGTGTATTAAATTAAGAATATTAAATTGAGTTTATTAAAATAAGTGTGTAAGTGTGTTTAAGATGTCTCAACAAAATTGCAATAAAAATGCATCCAAAGCAAATGTATTCAAACAGCCATGCATGGTATAGAAGAAGGTTATTATTTTGATGTGTTTTATTATTTCGTTGAATTGCGCGCAAACTCTCCTATATTAATCTTAATAATTTTAATACAGCCCCTACGCAACACGTATATGAAATTGAGAGTAAATATTATACAATGGGCTTAATAATAAAGCGAATACATTTTAAGAGTACATTTTAAGCAAAACCATAAAAATGCGTGGATCTAATATCTTAATAATTTTCAAAAATGATTGCACCTTTAACGGTACATATAACGAGAATTAAATTAACATTGCCTGTATAATTTTAAACTTAGTCACTGTTTGCTACTTAATCACGAATATCCTCTCAATCAATCAGCAGGAGGCTACACTCAGACAAACACATCTGGACATACATGCTTAAGCACTTTATCGATTAAAATAAGTGTCACTGCCACGCAAGTAATTTTAATCCCACTCCAAAGATGGGTAAACTCCAGAAGCAAATAAGGGTAGCCCTTATCAAATCATGTCATATCATGGTGATATCTTCGAGACTAATGAGATTAACGTAAACGATACCATCTACCTAATCAAAAAGCTGATTTTCGGTGATACTTAAAATCGATCGGGGATTACCATTTACAAAATCCTATCAAAAAATAAGGCTTTAATTTTAAAAAACCGATATTTTGGTATTTTGAAAGTATTAAGAAGAAGAATTTTGTTTTCAAATTATAGAAATGACTGTCATAAAGACATCGTATTGTGTTCTGATCATGAATCAGATTCTTTGAAACACATTCGAAGTTATAGAGATACTCATTTTTAATCTCATTTGAGTGAAATTTCCTATTGAGACATTTTTATCGACGACATAATTTTAACATTTCAGCAACATGGTATATTTTATTCATACCACTATGCTTCAAAGTATAAGCGTATTGAGCTGCCATTATAAAGGACTAGGTTAAAAACCTCAGTTGAGGTTCGAGTTTAGGTTCAGTTTGAAGGGTACCAGCTTTCCTGCAAAGAAAAGGCAGTATGTGCCTAATTCTGACTACATTTGTTAGAATCATGCCATAGACTGTGAAATCAGCGAGACTTAACCTGCGTGTGGTCATGGCTCACAAACATGCTATTTACAGGGATGCTTTACTTTTTAAGTAATCCGATTAAAACTTTATTCGCACTTGTGCTAGCAATAATTCATTACACCTGCAAATAAGAACACACAGCAGGCTGTGTTAAGTGAAGCTGGGTAGCTTTGCCCGGTAATCAATCAAAAGCATAAGTATTCAATGTTTTTAATCTCTAAAAAGTTAGTAAAAATAAATCCTTTAGGATTTTAAGGAAAATTAATTTGAAATTACAAAATATCCGACAGCAATTGTTGGCACTGTAAACAGCTGCCCTGTAAAAAAACTCTTGACAAATATGCTGCAAGATGTACCGACTCTCAGGGCACAGGGACTTTTTACCATAAAATCCATTTTTACCGGAACATATAACGGAACAAAAATCTGATATACCATAATTTTTACAGTAATAATTATAGTAAAGTCATTGATTCACTTCAAATAATTAACTATATTAGAAATTACGGTTTAATATTTTACAGTAAAATAGCTTTTATGGATTTTGCACCATAAGTCCCGGTATTTTATACCATAATTTGATCCGGATTTTGTTATAGTGTGCGAAATATTTCAAAAGAAAATTTAACGTATTTATCAATTTTTTCACAAATTCTATGTTTGAAATACCATATACTTCAATTCCTCTTCAGAATATTAATAAAGTATTTCAAAAAAAAAAAATTACTTATTATCTTGTTTAAAGTGAAAATTTCAAAATACTAATACTAATGAATTTGTATGCAGTAAATGCGTAAATATTGAACAGCATTAGCATTGTATGACAAACATTTATTTAGACTATGAATGTATTGCACAATCTATAAAATAGCTTATACATAATGCTGTGTTAATATATAATGATATAGGGTGGAAAGTTTTTAAGATATTTACAAACTGTAAGTTTAAGAATATTTAAGAATGTGCATGAATTTAATTCCAGTATTTTTGTTATAGTAAAAGATAATTGAGTGCTTATACAGAACATAACTTTTTAGAAACAGCTTAATTTAATTTTCCTTGAAGTAAAAAATTGAGTTATGGTTTATGACTTCGTCTCAGTAAGAAAAATAAGAACCAGAGGCAAGTAAATTTAAAAATCATTCACATTGAGTATTTTTTTTTACTTATATGTGAAAAAATAGGAGGCAAAGAAAACAGCTCCCCCTCCCCTATTAGTACTACTTTTGAAAATTCAATCTAATATTAAATTTCAGTTTTCTGAGAAATGCGGGGGTATTTTATTTTTTGTTTTCCAATTTTATAATAGCACAAAATTGTTTGCAAAAATACTGTTTTCATTATTTCAAATACTACTTGCTATATTTCATTTTAATATTTAAAACTTTTAACTTTCGATTTAAAAGTTAAAAAGTATTGCTACCAATAAAAACATTAATTTTTATAGTTCACTTGTTGCCTGCCATAATTTATTTATTTCATCTGTTACATATGATTATTGTTTTGGAAGTTGAGAAATAAAATATTACTAACAATTTCCTAAATTATTTCATTGCATTTATATTGAAATATTAAATTACCTATATTTGTTTTGATAGTGGTACTTTTTAAAAAAAAAAACTCTTTATGAAATTATAGCTTTATTTAAACGTAAAATTGTATTTAAATATATGGAACTTCTCTAAAAATATTTTTCAATATACTATTACTATTTTAGTTAAATTTTAATTTAATTTAAATTTTAATTTAAGTATAAATTAGTGTAAAGGGATTAAAACAATTTGGGCCTTAAAATTTACAGAAAAATTGTTCTTTAAATTCGTTAACAATTTTTTCAAAATGGATATTGGTTCCTACATAAAAGTAAGCATACATAAAACTCTAGAACCCAATCTGGTTGATTTTCAGTTAGAAAGAATATATCTAGTTTATTCTACGATGTAGCATTTTTGAATGTTATGAATGTTATTCGATGTAGCTTTGCTACTATCGAAATACATAAGTAAACAAATGAATAAATTTAAATTTGCTATGATTCATGAAATATTTATTCCTTCATTCAATTATTATAAATTCCATTTAAATGTTTCTTAAAATAACTTAAGAATTCATTTTCTTATTTTTTTTCAAAAAAAAAAAGGATATGAGAAGAAATTGGCCGTATTATCTGGTATGTGTACTTCGGATATACTGTGTTTAATATTTTATCCCTGTACTATTTTTTAAACGTGATTCCGTGTTCATACCTAGTTTCTTCTTTGAAAAATAACTCTAAATTAACATTAATCTACATAAGTAGCTAAATAAGACAAGACAATGTATTCGCTTAAGCAGGAAATTTCTGGGGAGAGTAGTAATCAAAAATGTCTACCTTCATCTATGAAAAGGTAGCCCAACTTTGATTCGAGTTAACATGCCTTATATATTAGTGTATTGATGTTTAATAATTGTAGTGGTAGTTGTGCCACAATTCTCTCACACCAGAATTTTATCAGGGATGGAATTCGATTAAACGGATACCACTAGTTGGCGTTAATACGAAAGACCGGGCAAGCTGTGCTAAGTTCAAAGGGTTTTGAGCACTTGCGGTGAGAGCTGTATTACGTTCTCGGTTGTGTGTGTGGTCTCTCTTGTGTTGGTATTAGCAGTCGAGTGTGTCCGGGTCACCAATGTGGGGAGAGTAGTAATCGACAAAGTCAAACTTCATTTATCAAAAGGTACCCAAAAATTGATTCGAGCTAGCATATATTAGTGAAATGATGTTTAATAATTGAAGTGGGAGTTACGCCGCAAGTTTATATCACAATCCTATGTAATTTGTGCTTTATTACTATACTTTTTATAAATTACTTAAGTTTCCATTAATGTTTTCCTGGGTCACCATAGTAACGATAATTATTCAGACTATCATTAATCCATCTTTATGAAGCTGCATAAATATTTTATAATCTTTACTTATTCTTTCTGCTAAATATTTGTCAAGCAAATGTAATGCCCTAATTGCTAGACTCCTGGCTATACATTTCCAAATAAAGCATTCAAAAGCAAATCGAAGAAGCGGGAATATGAATATTGCTGATTTCCTTTCCTAAAGGGATGTACTTCCGGGAATATTCCTCTCGTTAACTTCTCTTGCCAAAGATTCTGACTGAGCTAAATAATTGTGGTCATAGCCTATTCCAAATACTGCTTAGAACTAATATCTAGAGTTATCTCCCGGGGTAATTCTCAGCAATTCTTTTCCCTAGAGACCAACGATGTAGGGAGTAGATTACATCGCTTTGTAATGACTCTCGACAGGGACTGTAATTGCTGTAAATTGTGCAATCTTCTCGCCAACGTCGCCAACTTCTTCTCCTACCCTACGGAAGCGTTCTGGGACATGCCCCTAGGGGGTAGGATTGGGACTGATTCTTCTCACAGGGAGTTAACAACATAGTGAGTAGTATTTTCTGGAGTAGAATATATATTTCTCCCATTTATCCTGGATTTCCGGCGGATATTTTTACGAAAGAGAAGTCTTAGTTACCGACATCATTAACTTTAACCAATAGATTGCTTAACTTCGTCACTGAGCTGTGATGAGTATATTTACTATTTAGATATGTCTGCATTCCGCACCATTGTTTATTTGAATATTTTATGAATTTAGAAGAATCGTCTATTGAATATCCTGAAGAAATGTTGGTGATAATCGAAACCAATTGTGCACACTTAAAATAATTGAGTACTATTAAAACATTTCCCATGTCTTCAAGTTTGTGACATCATTACTGAATCTTAGGAATGTATGAAAGTAAAACTAAGTACTTTAAAATCACTTTACTATAAAATCAGAGAATCACTGAAGTAAAATGAATATTTTTTTGAAAATTAAGGAATAAAATTTTGTGGCAAAATTGGATTTTACGGATGCTGCACCCAGGCTGCCAGGACATTTATCCATTTTTTGGGTATTCCACAACAGCCCATTATGAACCAGAAGAATAAGTTTAAGCAATTTTTGAGCCAAACGGCTTGGTTGTGGCAATGGTGTTAGCATTTCGCATAAGCCACTTTTAATTCCAAGCCAAACTTGAACACATCAATTTGAAATCGGATGAAATGCTAGCTAGTGATGACGAGAAAAACCCAGTCCTTAACAACAACAGCTTAGAGCTATTTACCATTTAGTCTTAACTACACTTATAAGCATTGAAAAGCAAGCTATCATTTCGACATATTTGCATACCACGCATTGTATATTTGAATATTTTATGTATCCAGAATTGTCTATTGAATGTTCTGAATAAATGTAGGTAAAATTTGTCTACATTTTTTACAATTAAAATAATAGAGTACAATTAAAACATTTTCAATGCTTTCACCTTGGTAACATAATTCTGGAATCTTAAGAATATATAAAAGTAAAACTAAGTCTCTCAAAGTCTGCTTCTATGTATTTTATATTTATACCAACATGATTTCTAAACATCTCTTAAATTGACTAGCAACTAATAAACTTTTGACAAAATTTCCCCAACACAACTCCCTTTTAATTTTGTCCCATTACAGACAAAATCACCCCATAGGGATTTTTTTAATTACCATATTTGATGGTGGGGTTCACCACTGAAGCTTGACGATACTAAATTAAGATTTATATTTGCATATATCTATATTTTCTTCCATTGTGTATTTGACTATATTAGAACTGTAAGTTAAGTACAATTTAAAAATAAATTCGATCAAATTACGGTAAAATGTAATGACTGGCACTTTTTATCGTAAAATCCATTTTTGCATGAAATTTTGCAGAACAAAAAATCTGATCTATCATAGTTTTATGAGTATTGATTAATTTAAAATCACAGAATTACTCTAGAAAATAAATATTTTTGAAAAATTAGTTAATAGAATTTTAAGCTTAAATTTTGTATTTTACAGATGATGTCCCCAGTTCTTACCGCAATTTAATCCGGATATTTTTTTTTGCAATGTATTCCTGCAACAGACTATTCAGAGCCAGGTGAAAAAGCTTAAACAATTTCGTGACAAACGCATGGCTGTGGTAATGATGCATTTAGCATAAACTACCTTTAATTCCAAGCCAAGCCATGGATTTGTGGCTGGATGAAATACAAGCAACTAAAGAAGAAGAAACCACAATCTTTAACAACAACAGCTCATAGCTGTTAACCATTGAGCCATTTCGGCTATTATAAGCACAGAATCCCTTCATAGAAGCTATTTCATACAAAAGAACAGCCACAGTCAGAACTCATAAGAAATTACGCAATTATTGCAAACTTTTTCGATTAAAAACAATATTGATGATGCGGGAAAAAATATGCATCACAATAAATTTATACATTTTATCTCTAAGGAAAACAAATATAACACGGGTTACAATCCCTCCGTTTAGATATGTTTCTATGGATTTTATCTTTGAACATCAACATTACCTAACTAAACTATTCACAGTTGCCTAGCAACCGTTAAGAACTTGATCAAATTTCCCCTAATCAGTGGATTATTAGAATACATTTTTCTAAGCAGAACAGTTATTTAAAAGTTAGATTTAATGGTTTGAATATTTATTTTCTTCAATGAAACTTGATTTTCGT
>NC_092211.1:34583644-34598508 GCF_043381705.1 Parasteatoda tepidariorum
ATATATATTATTTATTAAACATAGGGTCTGTCTGTTAAATTTTCTATAGAAAGAAAGTGGCTAATGCTAAATTTGTAAACCGCAAACGTCAATAATACATGTTTAATTTCGCTATTCTCAATGTCACCCTTGTCGGTAAAATTTTGGTCAGCACACGGAGAAATTAATTCTGGTAAAATTACCTTACTATAAGATAATGATGTTTCTAATTAAAAAAATAAATAAAAACATAACTCTGATATTAAGAACAAAAATATACAGTATTTAAGCCATTCATTTTATAGGTTTTCTGTTTATATGGTAACAGTTTACCGGAAATTCTGTTTTTCAAAATTACAGTTCTTATTACCAAACATTTAGGAAAAAATACGAAACTAATACTTAACAGAATAAATGTTTCTCCATGCTCTAAAATATCGTGATAAAGTTATCAATTTTCACCTCATTTATTCAGTTTTATCACACATTATGAAAACATGTAACCAAGTTTTATTGTAAGTATTAACAAAATCATTACCAAAGAGCTTCGGCTAAAATTACTGATCGAAAGCTGAGTTGGCCCATAGAGACAAAAATACGGTAAAATTTTCCATACAATTTTTTCTTGCTATTCAGTTTTGACTTTACTTTTTCTTCCTCCGAGCAATAAAAATTATATATTGTATAAAGTAAAACATTTCGTGCGCTATATATGTGTTTTGTTTGTTTCTTTATAATAGCATATCTCTAAATTGTTGATGTCATATAACCTGTTTTCAATTAAAATAATTTATGATATTTTTAAATTATTCAAAACATGATTAAAGTAAATTTTTTAAATTCGCTTTTAAATGGACAGGAATCCATTTTTAAACGTCCCATTTTTTTATGCCACAAACATCAAAGGTTCTATTAATACAAAATTATTCATATTGTCAGTGGCTTTTCTGATTGTTCGAAAAATCTGATAGATTCTTCAATAATACTAAAACTTTTACCATCCACAACTTTTAAGTATTGGTAGCACAATAACTGATTTAGATAAGTAGTGAGTGCGTATGAAAATAAAGATGGTAATAAACATGATTCAGACATAATATCGTTATTTAAATTTTCTCGCAATGGATATTAATGTAATAACATCGTTATATATTATAATACTTATTCTATATTTATGCAAATTTTTCTATCAAATTTTGCGTCTTTTTTATTAAAATAATTGCAATGAATGTAGACTTTCTACACACTGCAAATGATTATTCTACTGCTAGAATAATTATTTGCTTGAGATCATTATAGAAAAAAACACTGTAGTCGAATCTCGTGAGAACTCACTTTGAATATCACATCAGTTAAAAAAATTACCCTTAAGTTGTTGATAATTCAATATTGAAATTGTGACTTGTTTTTTAGTTTGTTTTAGGAATTAGATAAAATTGCTTTGTGAAATTCTGCAGCTATATATATCAAGAAAATTTAATGACTATCTAAAAAGAAACTTCTTAATGGAAGAAAATATTATAAAAGTATATAAAAAGAAAACACTCGTATAAACATACAGTATTATTTTCGCTTTTCTTGAAAATACATTTTTTTAAGCTTGTGTAAAATAATAAGGGACATAGTTTGTCGTAATTCATGTATTTTTCAAGCTGAGCAAAAATTTTGTTTTGACTAAAAATTGAAACTATAAGGATAAGATAAGAGTAAAATGTCGATTTTATCTAGATATCCATAGTATTTTTAGTAGTCATTAAATATAAATAAGGATTAGAATAATATGATATTTTAACGCCAACGTTTATTTTTCTGATTTTTAATCAAAGTCTTATTTTACACAAATCATAACGATTCTGATTTTTTTCTCTCTTGAAATTATTTTGAGGCGAATTATCTTATCAGGGCATTATGGCATCTAATATACTACTTATCAAAAGATTTTCAACCATGCTTTATAACATAATATAACATAATAAAAAACCTAATATAAAATTACGTATTATTATTGGAGGATAATTATCGAAATGTAAGGAAAATGATCGCTAAAAGTTTTTGTAAAATTTATTTTATCTAATTAAATACTTGCTGAATAATGGGTAATGGGTGAATATGTTGCAATAGTTAATCTTTTTTTTAATTTGCTACCATAACTATTTGAAGAACAGTGTGTGTTAAAATAATTATTTATTCTTTCATATAAAAGGGCTTCAAATAAATGCCAAAATGGAATCCATCAGTTTTTCCAACAATTATCTTCTAATATACTTTAATATTAGACAAATAAAGAATTAAATCTGAAACAAATATTACACTTTAGAACTGAAATAATGAATATTATATAAGAATAAACTGATTTTAGATTACCTTGATTACATAATCATAATTTTTAAATTTGCCTATTTCAATAACTTTTATATTCTGCATCGTTGTACTAATAATTCAGAAAACATATTTTAAAAGACGTTGCTTACACTTAAAAGTAATTATTTTTTTGACATTATTTTGAGTAATTATTTATTTAAACGACAAGAAATTAACGTCAACAAATTAACTTTAAAATTTGCATATCATGCATTTGGGGGAATACATAAACAGAAGCTGTGTTTCAGTTTTACATATTTGTAAAAATTAATTCATTATTACCTTTGCTCTAAATTAATCTCCAAAGAAACTAAAAAAAAACATAAATCTAATTACTTTACCTCTTGAATAACAGGATTCTCAAGTCTAATTATATCTTTTCAAAACCTTATAAAATAAGAAACAAATTTATTTCCCTTTCATTAAACATGAATAGACAAGCCCAACCAAAGCGTATTGTATCTAAATGCTAATTGATTTCTAAGGACGTGAACAGATTAAAAATGTATTTCCTTTATAACAAACACGACAACACACCTCCATTCAATATTCAAAATTTATGAAAAGGGGACAATTTTTTGTTCTTGCTGAATATTTACATAAATGATTGTTATTTTTTTTTCACATTTCTTCGCCAAATTCCCTAAACCTAAGAATTACAAAAGTCTTATTTGGAAGAAGGTTTCTGAAGAATAACAAAGAAATGAAAGAATTCTTCATGCATAAATGTAAATTTATGTTACTTTCATATAACGAATGACAAGAAGAGGTAATTCTTAGGGGGCTACACTTCATTAATATAAATGGGAAAAATAAACTGTCTTGGCGAGTTTCGAATTTCTTCTAAACCGACTCAATAAAGTATTTTAACGTTTTCAGAGAGTTCAAATAGGCCTTTTGAAACGCATGATAAATTTTTTTCGTGTGCCTTTGCCATTTTATTGTGAACTGTTTTCAATTTTTTCATCATTTTTTCCACGTATGGATGAAGATGGGTTGCCTTAAATTATCTTTTGAAAAGCATTGGGAACAGAAACTCAAAAGAATTAAAGTTTTTCATCATTTTTGACTTTCATCCGAATTAATATCGCATTAATGTCATGTAGAGGTGAAAAATGTTATTCATGTTTAGTGAAGAATACTAAATACGGGCTTTCTGGGATTAAAATAAGGTAGAAAAAATATTTTGCGTAAATTTAGAGAAATATTACTCAAGATATATCTATTGAATGGAAATGTAATTTTGAATTCATTTGCTTGGAATTAACGTTTGGGTGAACAAAATGTTGAAACGTAATTTCGTACTTCCTACACCATATAAAAATTTAAATCAAATTACGATAAAAAATACCGGTAATCAGGATGCCTGTACTTTTTACATTAAAATCCATTTTTACCGGAACATATAGCGGAACAAAAAACCTATTATACTATAATTTTTACTGTACTTTACAATACTAATTACAGTACTAAATATTGAATCACTCGTATGAAATGAACTTTACTGTAAAAATTACGGTATAATATTACACGGTAAATTTACTGTATAATATTATACTGTAAAAATTTATTTTACGGATAATGGACCCAAAGTACCGGCACTTTGGGTCCTTCATCCGTAAAATAAAGTTTTGCAGTATAATATTATACCGTAAGTTTACCGTGTAATATTATACCGTACTTTTTACATAAAAATTCATTTTTACCGGAACATATAGTGAAACAAAAAACCTATTATACTATAATTTTTACAGTACTAATTACAGTACTAAAAATTTAATCGCTCGTATTAAATGAATTTTACTGTAAAAATTGCGGTGCAATATTACACGATAAACTTACGGTATAATATTATACGGTAAAAATTTATTTTGCGGATGATGGACCCAAAGTGCCGGGTTTTTATTTCACAATTTAATCGGGAATATAAATATTTCAACTCAATAAAGTATTTTAATGTTTACAGAATGTTCAAATAGACCTTTTGAAGTGCATGATAAATATTTCTGTGTGCCTTTGCTAGTTTATTGTGAAATCCCCTTAACTTTTCGTGATTTTTTCTTCGCAAGGATGAAGATGAGTTGCATTAAAAAATTGCATTGCATTGAAAGGCATCGGGGATAGATACTCATAAGAATTTCTAATTCATTATTTTCGACTTTCATCCCAATTAGAATTGCATTAATATCATGGAGAGTTGAAAAATATCATTCAAGTTTAGTGAAGACTACTAATTATAGAGGTTCTGAATTTAATAAATCAGGAAAAGAAATTGCTTTGAATGAACTTTGAGAAATATATTCAAGGTATATCTGTTGCGGGGAAATGTTATTTTGAATTCATTTATTTACATACGGAAATTATGCTTTGGTGAATAAAATGCTGAAACGTAATTCCGTATTTTCCACACTGTTAATAATTCCGGATCAAATTATGCTATAAATTACAACCACTTTTTAGCATGATATTCATTTTTATCGGAGCAAGTTACAGAGGAAAAAAAACTGTTATATTGTAATTTTAACAGTAAAATTAATTTGAAAATCATTCAAATTAATTTTACTGTAACAATTACGGTATAGTACTTTACGGAAAAAATGGATTTTACGGTAGAATGGATTTTACGGATGATAAATTCTAAATGCCGGAACTTTATTTCGGAATTTTTCATAAAAAAGTGCAGGAAAAAAAAGAAAAATATGTGCCTATGGTGACTTGTAGGTATGAATATAAGAATTTGTAGCATGAAAGCACCATCATCCCATTTCTTATGCGCTATGAAACAAAAAAAAGAAGGCAAATGTTTAAAAGTCCCCTCGGCAAGTGAAATCTCAAACAATATATAACCATATACAGATTTAAACCATCTACAATTATGGAGCATGCTGAATCTTAAGCAACAAACTCAGTACAACATTCCCAAGTTGAGCCATATTATTGTTTAAATTAATCTTTCTTAAACTTTGATACACAATGCTGTCTTCACCTTGAACGAAACAAAGTTCAATTTAACAACGCAATAAAACTGTAACTAACTGCGCGATATTATGCTTTAAGCTGCCAATATTAGGATAGCAATATTAGATAGCCAAATTAAGCTGCAATAATCCGACTAATTTTTCTGAAAGTGTTGCGCCGATTGATCCGCATGATGTTTTTTTAAGCCACGTACCGCATGGCATGCGCTCTAGATCACAAACAAATGGACAATCCACCTTACGACATCATAAATGCCATTCGCCGTAGAATTATGGGGAAGCTTATCTCAAGGGATACAAATATTTGATATTCGTATGGACGTTAGAATGTAGGAAGGAAGGTCATTAATTAATTTTTGGTGAAAAAAAGTACCAAATAGCTTACGGCTTTAATAATACGCAAAAAAAAAATTGGTAGTCCATATCCTTTGGTTACCTGCTATCAATAGAATATTTTTCTACAAGGCGCACACATGGTATGAACGGTACTCAAACACATGACATGACCTTCTTGACCATAAATTCAGAGCGATCTTAAAATCAATCTTACATTCAAATCTATACGAGATGGAAAGACAGGCGACGTGGCTCGAGGAAATTCGCCAACCTTTATTTCGAATCTCCCCGAGAAGGAAAAAATAAACTTTTTTCTAGAATGAAAAGTTCTCGAAAAAGTAAAAAGCACAGTATATAATTGTAATTTGAATTTCCCACTTAAGCTATTACATTGTCCTGTCATATTTTGCTACTTATACGATTATTGTTTAGTTCGTGTTATCTTATCAAGGAGGAAAGGCTTTAATTGCAAAACTATCTTATTGAGTAAAAAGAGTTGAAAACGAGCAAATAATTTAAATATTTAAAAAAATATTAAACCAAAAAATTATTTTTTGTTATTTTTTTCCCTTTTGAAAAATTCTCAATTTTTGCTCATCCTCATGTGCAGAGAGAATACAGCACTTGACTTCTTTTCTCAAACGCTTTTCACTTAAATGAAAGTGGATGTTTTTCATATTGTCACTTTGTACAAATCCAATAGTCAAAATTAACTGAAAAGGTTAAATATAAATTAAACTTAATCCAATACTCGTAAATAATTGTAACTAATTCGCAGTAATTACAAACGAAGCAACTTATTCGTTCTAAAGCATTATTTCAGGTGACGATAGATGTTTTGAACAAGAGTTTTAATATATTTAATAGTTAAACTCTAGAACTTCCAGGGTTTACCCTTAAACGTTCACCGGTGTCGCTTCCACACCGCGATATAAAATATATAAAATAATTGCAATAACTAAATAATTGCAGGACTACTGTTCAGTAGGATTTAGTTTTATGATTTCTATATTACGACTCTTTATAACATAAATAATGTAACAAAACAAATTACTTAATCTTGTAAAATGAAATAAAACAATAATATTCATAAATATTAGTATAATAAGTAAAATCTTAATTTTTGTTAGTATGCAAGTTTTTTAATCATTATTAATCTTTTGTAAACATAATATTTGGTCCATACCACATTTGTAATGGATGCAGTGATATTCAATTTTTTCGGTATATTTTCCATACACAATTTTCATGTAATAGATACAAATTTTTTTTTTCGTTTCATTTCCATCACAATCTTTAATTTCTCACTTTTTGCGTTTTAGTAAATTTGGAATTCCTTTAAATTCAATGTTTATCATAGTTACAGGGTGTCTGCTCTGCGTTTCAGGGTGTCTATCTAATGTAGAGGAGAATGAAAAGTTGTACATATTTGAATTGATATTCAAAATAAACCAAAAAGACTTAATGGAGAAATTCCGCTACCGGATGGGTGGGATGCTGGTCGGGATTTCGATGAAAAATTCATTTTATTGACCATATTAATAAAAAAAGTACATGGATTGATCCTCGTGACAGGTAAGTCAATGATAATCCTATGATTGAAATGTGAGATTCTATGTCTTATTATTAATTAATTAATTAATTAACTAATTGTTAATAATTGCATTATATGTGCTTATAATTAAGTGCTTATTGAAAAATGGCTGTATTATGGCTGGTAAGTGTTTGGTATCGCTTTTGAGAAATCGAAGGAATTTTTTTATGCGAAGATAAGCAAATGCTATGCAATAAAACACTTAAACTCAATAATTTTATAATAATTGATTCATTTCCCCTGTGAACCCAATAACACTTCTTTCAAGGTCAAACAAATGTGCCTTAGTACTTTAGAAAGACTGTTTTTCTAATGATATTTACTTAACGAACTATCTTTTGTTGAACAACAGCTATTTATAATGGTAAATTGCCTTAGTGTCGAAACGGAACCAGCGGATGTTCTAAGTATATTTAGTTATAAAATGCCTCTTAATTGACCTTAAAACCACAAAACTCTATCCATGTAATCACCATTTTAAATTATTAAAATTCACAGAAATTGTTCAAATGTCCAGCAAAAATGCGGAAAAGAAGAAAGAACTAAACAGGCTCCGATGTCTAATCGAAAACCGAGGGACGTTTTAGTGTTAATTTGTAAATAAAAAAAGTAAGAAATTCATACTATTTTAATGAGTTATAACGTGTCAAGTGAATAAAAAATAAGCATTGTTAAACTACTTATAGATACAAAGCCTAATAAGCGCATATAAAAAATATATTGTATAAATTTCATGTCACAAAAACTCTTTTGTCAGGAAAAATCATACATTTTCCTTTAAAATCATACAATATTTTAAAAGAAAGTGTCTATCCAGTCTCTATCCTAGTTGGCTTTAGTATTCTCCAAATATATGCGCATACATAACCAATATCCAAAACATAAAAGATAAGCTTTCGCGAAAATATATTCTATATCTATGTATGAAAAGATAAAATTTTGAATAACTTATTCTTCGAGCAAAAACACAAAAAGGAATTCATTCTTACTTGCATTATAGAGCAATTAACATTTAAATGTTATTCTTTTTTTTAAATTTTAAAACTTCTTCCGGTGTAATTTCAATCCATTTTAAGTCTTTCGAAATTTTATTTTGAATAAATTCATAACTTCAAATAAAAATTGTAAGACACAACGATAGACTTATTAATCTAGCAAGTAAGTTAAGATTTTTGACGTTGCGTGGCTTTAAAATGGCTGGTGCGCCATTTTGACGCACAATGAAGAAAAAGTCACTTTTTCGTTTGCTTTAACATAGTCATTTCTCTAATATTCTCATTGAGTGGAAACTTCCTATTTCTGTTAGAATGAAACCTATAACAAAAATTTACATCAAGTTTAAATGTATGATTTATTCCATAGAATTTTATCTTAGTATTTTAAGGCATGAAGAATTAAACTTCCATGCTATGTTACATGTAGCTGAATATCTTAAATGAAATATAAAATCGTTGTTGCACTTATTGCAGAAAGTCGAGATTTGTTTCTGACAATAAATAAGAAGCACTTAAATAATAACACGTTATTGAATAAAATAATTAAGGTTATCAAATTCATGAAACGGACAATACTGCATAAAACTGCCTTGAAATTTTGGAAACCATTGCATTCTATGTCACTTGGTTCAATTTTTCACATCTAGTATGCTCTATTTTTTCTATTTTAATCTATTTTTTCTATTATCTATTTTTTCTATTTCTATTTTACCATGATTTTCAATTTTTTTGAAACCAAAAGCTTTTTTAACTGGCAGAATTATTCGAATAAAAAAGTTCTTTTTTCATTCAAGAACTGCTCTAAGACATTTTGTTTTGTAAACGCAAAGACTTAGAAGTAAATAAGATTGCTTTTGCAGGAGAATTATTTTATCTTTATTACATTTAGTAAAGATTTTGCTTTATAAAGTTCCATGTATAATAAATGCTGTAAATCCTAAATGCAACTGAAAACTGAACTTTTAATTGATAAAACTTGTTAACTTTAACGTATAGTTATATTTTATCGATTTTAAGAACAACTTTTATGAAAGTCACAAATAACCTTGCAAACAATTCATGTAAGCGGATGTCGTTTTCTATCCCTAAAAGTTAACAAGCATATATATTTTTTGGGAATCATTTTTCCTAAGCTTCCTAAATTCCATTCTTTGCGGTCCGTGATTTCTTTGAAAGATAGTAAGAAGATAGTAACGATTTAGTAAGTGGTTATGTAATTGGAGGAAAAGTTGAAATAGACATTTTTTCCTTTGATCCAATATTTTAATGGCTGAAATATCATTTTATTGTATGGACATTGAGTACAAAGTATTTAATCTTTATAATAGTGTTTTTTTAATAATTTAGTGTAACGAAACAAAAGGCGCAGTATTATATTATTCCTTATCGTAAATATTATGAAAAATGCTTGTTTTCAAATTGTGTAGAATAGGTTTTAGATTATTATTTCATAAATATCTAAACTGAATAATTATCACAGATGTCATTTCACTTAATTTAGAAACAAACTTAATGACTCCGAGTTACTCTAGTGATAGTAACTTCCTTTTTCCCCACTTTGAAAAATACCTGTTATTTTTCGGAATTCCACCGTATATTTAAGGGTTCAAAGCCATTTTATTGGCAAAACGGTTTTCTCTGATTTTTACCCTAATAGCAAACGACTTAAAAGCGTCAGTAGAAATTCTAGTTTTTGCCGTGCTATTTTGTGTTCCATAATAAAGCTATTATTTTTTGTACTTGCTCTTACTTTTTAGCAATTATTTTATGGTTTTGAACATCATATTAGTAAAATTTGGATTTGACTTTTTAACCACATTTAAACAGTATGGAAGCGAAAATCTTATTATCACAATATTATCGTAATGAAAAACTTAAGCCTCAGTGGCTCAAGGAACAGAGCAGTGTATCAGAATCGAATCCCAGCAATGAAAGGTCGATAGAAATTTTGCCGTCATTAAATATTCCCATATGGTGCGAGTGCAGATATACTTCGAATTTTGAAGAAAACTTGTTCCCATATGGAAAACGTCTGCTGAGACACTACCTTTATTTTGCTGTAAACATTTTTATTGTTACGGCAAAAACCAATCGGATCACGGATTTTCTTCGTAAATTTTAATGTTATTCCCAAGCAATTCTGCTGTCGGTTTAAACCTGTAGATTTAACGAGATTTTTTTCTTACAATGCAATACTTTTGCATCAATTATTGTATCTTAATTATTACATTGTAAGATAAGTTTTGTTACTTAGATAACTTTTACTAAAAGAAATTATCAAATTTAAGTGGCATAAAAGCTATGATCTCTTATAACATTCAACAAATTGTCGAACCCATATAAAACTATTTAAGAAATTGAATTCAACTGCTTATTTTTTCATCAAATTCAGGCACATATGAACTTCAACTTCATAACCTTATGTCCTTTTTTAGATAATATATTTATATAAAAAGTAAATATATAATTTAGCTCTTTATTAATTAACATGGCTTGTAGATATTTTTTGAGCCATAAAAAGTGTTATAGTCCAACATGTTTAAAAGCAACTTAAATTGCACATAAAAGATATAATCATTATATGCTTCCCTCAATTCGGAGTGACTACATTTAGGAAACAACAATTATTGTTTCATTCAATTGCAATGAATTATTTATTAAAGTTGCAGAAGTGTGCATGTGGTGCACAGTCTGCATAAAGAGTTACCAGAAAAAAGTAAAATTTAAGATTGTTATTTTTTTCTGCTTACAATGAAAATTAAAACATCAATTGATAAGCGTCCAAACATGCACTTCTTCTTGCCATCTATCTTATTGTATTTTTTCAAGAGTACTGCTTTACCATTTTCCAAATTTTAATGATGTTAGAGTAAAAGAAGAAGTAAACAAATCAATAATAAGATGGATTACTCCAAAAATGACCATTCTATAATCTTTTTTAATAACTTATTGAACTCTAGCTAGAGTAACTTAAACGTGTTATTGAACTGTAAATGCTTTATAAAGAAGTGCATCACACTATACTTCAGTGTGCCTTAAAGTTAGTTAAGAAAGATATTTTTCTGAAAGATTATAATAAGTGCATCAAGGTATGTATGCTTACCCATCTGATAAGTAATCATGAGCGAATCTTGAGTTGGGTTCTGAATGTCTGTTTAATCTGTATAGATGCTGTTGTTGAAGAATTGCTTGTGGATGATGATTAGGATGATGTTGATAAAGTGATGGTGATCGATGATGACCATGCTTTGAATCGCGGGATTGCAGGCACATGCGTTGGACAATTAAATGGCGCTGATCGACGTCGAGCGATTCTGTACAAAAAATTAATACATGAATAATTAGTATAAATTATCTATCGTATTGCAGCAAAATATTCAATAGTTACTATTTCATTTTCATTATCAGCGAAAATCAACCTATTTCACTTTTTGATAAATAGTTTTGGTTATTACAATTTCAGTTATTTTAAGCAATATTATAATTGGTTTCGTCACCAAATTACAGAATTTGATATAAAAAAAGAATAATATTTTTATTTTTATCTGTATCTCTATGTCTTGATAATCACCGACCGGACAGAGTAAGGTTCAGGGAACTGGCCTTGCATCGGAAAGGTTCGGGGTTCAAATCTCGGGAAAGGCATGGATGTTCTTTCCTCCTCTGCACTATCTGTCTTTACTGTGGGAGAAACGTTGGTCCACCTAATATGGTCCACCTGAAAGAGTGCCCAATAAATCTGCCCTGTAAAATGCCTTAATTGACGAAAAGTTAACACAGGTGGGCATTGCGAATAAAAAAAATGTTTTGATTACCACCTAATGATATTAATAAGCAATTTAAATATTTTGCGTTATGAACATCTTTTTAACTGAATCAAACTATACAAATATGAAATAATGAAACGATTGATATCAGTTTTTAATTTCAAAATACAAATCTGCATGTTGAATACACAAAATTTGATTTTAAAAGTATAAAATTTGCAAAGTGCTGTTCGTCAACGCTGTGGTTGAAATTTATGAAATATGTTTGATTTTATAGTATCGCTAACAAACGAGCTTATTTTTGGAAGCTTAAGTTAGCTAAATTTATGATAAAATGCATATTTTTTTTCCAAATTCAGTTTTATAATTCTAAGTTATTATTTTAAAATCATTCTGTCATTTTAAACGAAATAAACTGAACATTTTTACAATTTACTCTGTGTATATATTTAGCGATTTTCTTTAATTTTCAAAATTGATAAATCAAACCTTCTTGTTTTACAGAGGAAAAAAATATATGTAATAGCAATATGTAAGCTTGCGAACAAAGTTTGAGATTAAATCTTATTGCTGAACTTCATTCCATTCTTCATACGTTATAAAAAACTCAATTGCTGCATTTCAAAATCATTGAATTTTACGATCTAGGATAACAATTATGTCTTCATAAATTAAATCTTGGCATCAGTTCCTTTTTACAAAAGAAAGTAACACATTCCAGTTGAAAAATGTTGTAACGCATAATTAGCTTAATTTGTAATCCATTTAGAAAAAGGAAGCGAATATAAATTGAGGAAGAAGAGAAAAATTTTCTAAATATAATTGGAATTGCGCCAAAAACTTTATGCTAAAAAAATGTTAGAAGTCTTAAAACTGGTAAACATTAGTCAAAAAAAAACTAGAAACTAAGCGCATGTGAAAAAAACACTCTAAAAATTTAATCTATCTTTCAAAACTTCAAAAGAGAAATCTCATTGGGAAACATTTTTTCTTTTTAAACTATTATCAAGTGCTAGACAGAAGCCCTTTTATGGTAGACAAGTGTTCAAATAGCAGGAAATAAAGATTTTCTTTAAAACAAATAACGTTAAAACATTTTTTTTCAATGAGAGTTTTTTCTATAAAAAGGTCGAAAAAACATAGCTTTTATAATATTATTAAATAAACTTTGAAATTAGATAACTGTAACAGTTTTTTTTCCATAACTTTGAATACAAGTTAAAAAATTTTGGGTGATATTTATGAACTTTTGGCAACTAATATTTGGCATTCCGAATCCTAAGCCTAAGAATGCCTAATTTGCTTAAATTCAAGTATAATTTCTTTTAATGTAATTTTAAAACTTAATGCCCTAAATTGCTTCCAAACTTCCCACAAAAATAAATTTCCCTTTTTATTTACACCAGAAAACACTCATTAAAATTGTTAAACATGATATTTTTGTTTATTTAAAAACTCAGGAACTCATTGCTTATCATAGCAACAAAATACCATTTTGAACGAAGGTGTGACAATAAATTAGCCAGACAATTTCTCTGGAAACCTTTAACGGAACTTCCAGTTCGATTTTGTTCCACTACGCATAGCTAAAAGTACTCAAGAATGGTGCTTTCTAAAAGCTCAAGAAATAGGCCATCATATTTCCCTCCTCAATCTTCAACCCAATGCGTTTTTATTCCCAATTGGTCTTTCATAAGGCGGTTTTTGCCAAATTTCATAAGATCTGAAATCATTAAAAAGTACCTAAGGTAAAGAATGGGTAAAAATAGCAATAGACGAGTTGCAATCAGTAATATAACATTTTATGATACATTTACATATCTACGTTAATTGCAAATGTTATCAATTTAAAAATAATTAAATTAATATTCAAATTGTTATTAGACGTCGGAAACTGTTTTCAAAATATTCAAATTTTGTTAGAGATAGTATCTTAATGTTTATTAGTAATTATTTTTTGTTGTAATATTTTAACAAACGTATATATTATAGTCCTATTTTTCTCCAATTTTATCCTTGTTACCGTGCATAAATCATTGCAACTAACTGTAATTAATAAACGAGGAAAAACATTCTGGTAAAATTATCGTATTCTATGGTAATGACGTTTCTAGTAGAAAAAAATAATAATTTTGGTAATAAAATCCAAAATATTCAATAATTAAGTTATGCATTTAGTAATTTTTTGTTCATATGGCAGTAGTTTATCAGAAATTCTGGCTTTCAAAATTACAGTTTTTATTATTACACATTTGATAAACAGTACATAATTGAAAAGTACATACTATTTAATCAAATAAATGGTTTTTATCCCATGCACTAAGATATCATGATAAAATTTTATCGCATATGATAAAACCATATTTCACTGTTAGTTGCACCGAAATCCTTACCACTGGGCTTCGACAAAAATTAAAGATCTTTTTTGTGTTCTCTTAGAGTCAGAAACATGGTACATTTTAAAATATTCTGGTAGTTTTGACAATATTTTTTTTCTCAGTAACTATAAATAATGCCGAATTGAACTGCTGTAAAAACCACTGGCACTCTGAATGCCTAAACTATTTATAGCAAATTTATATCTTACAGTAAAATCAATTTCTAACGCAAATTCTGTTATTACCTTAATATTACACGGAACAAAAAATCTGATATACAGTAGTTTTTATTGTAATAATTACAGTAAAATCAATTGATTACTTCAATTAAAAAAATATAACTACAAAAATTATTACAGTGTAAAATGTTGCGTTGAAAATTTAGTTTACGGTAAAATGGATTTTGCAGATGCTGCACTCAAGGTGCCAGTACTTTTTACCCCTAATTTGATCCACAATATTTTATATGTATATAT
>NC_092211.1:34599548-34637352 GCF_043381705.1 Parasteatoda tepidariorum
TTCTTGAGAATATATATATATATATCATACATTTGGAAACATTTCTAACTTAGATATCCCTGACTTTTGAATCCCGAATAACAGTTAAAATATGTGCTTGGATTTCCAAGCATTGTGTATTTGGACTTTCCAAGCTTCACTATTGATTGATCTTTTGTTTTACGTGAAATAAGAACTATTAGATCAGCAAAAAAGTTTATGTGATAGCATTTGAAGGAAAATAAAATCTGCTCTCACAAGGACTCTTATACCTAAGCAGAGTTTCCTACAGTTCAAGGCTCAGCTTTATATTGGAGATAAAATGAGAATAGAGGTATGGAGTTAAGTAGATTTCAAGCTTCGATCAAAAAACAAAACAAAATAAGGCATATTTTGGTCGTAAAAATCTTTCTATCACATAAATTCTTGTAATGGTTTATGATTTATAGAAAATATTTACGGCCCTCAATTTGTTAGAACTTGCACTTGTTTAATATTCTAGAAGTAAGTTTCTTTATAAGTTAGCTTATAAATTGAGCGCAATGATCTTTTCAGGAGACTTCAATTATAAGTGTTGTAAAATTTATTCTGACTCTTACTTGCTTACAGAAGTTTAATATAAAAATGTATTGCATAAATGTCTTAAAAATACAAAACAAAACTGAATGATAATAATAATATCATTATTTTAGTAATAAATCAGCAGTCTAAATTAATCAGTAACAAATGAAAGGTAATAAATAAATTTGCTTAGCAATAAATTAATTGATTTCATTGAGAATCGATTTTACTGTAAAATGCGCCATAAAAAGAAAGGGTACATTGAATAATCATTGACTTTATAACAGAATTTAAGTGCTAAAATGATTTTTATAATAAAGAGTCTCACTTAAATGTATCAATAAATACATGTTATATATAACTGTTAAGTTACAAAATCAAGAAACCAATACATCCAAAAAAGGATAGGGTATAATTTGTGCTAAGGTATGCTATGTGCTTGTCCTAATATTACGAATTGAATTTTATAGGTACTTACATTCAATTTAAGTTAACAGGAAAATAATAAGTTTCGGTTTTTTTCCCTTACTACGATGATCTTATTACTCGTAATTGCTATGAATTTCTCACTACTGTTTACCGGAAACCATTTTCAGATTCACTCCTCCCTCGTAACCTTTTATCCCGACCCCCTAACCAAATGATAGCTGTCTTACGCGTACTTGGGAACCATGCTCTTTAAATTTCTTCCACTTTTTAGTAGTAATTTAAATAGTTATCTTACAGCAGCTTTACCTCCAATATCATTAATTTCATATAAAAAAAATCATCTCGTAATCTACTAAGCTCTCTAATTTGAACTTCAATTGGTTCGTTTAATTTGGTTGTGTTATCTTATCTGAAAATCATTCCCCATGTTGCTGTTATTTTGAGTAAATTTGAGTATAAAGTTGTGTTCTCCAATGAAGATAAACTGAATTTCATCATCATTAAAGACCCTATTGCTGTTAATGATTGCTGGGGTATTTATCATATTTCTTGTCAATGAGATCTTGCGCATATTTGACAAAACAATCTTCATCTTAAACCTCTAATCAAAACCATGAAAGATATGCCCAACATCAGAACATTAAGCAATCTTTCATTGCCTTTACATAGGTGGAATTCTAATCACAGGCAGCACTGATCTTTAGCTTCTAAACTTGCTTCCTGAAACAATTCACTATTTTGAAGAATTCTAACAATTTAGCTAATAATCTTTCTAAAATCCCACCATTTTTCAATATTTGGATATCTATTATAATTGAATCTCTTGCACTCTGGGGTACCCACTAGTCTTTTAATACTTCCTTTTTTTTATTTCCTTTCTCAAAGTTGTTTCTCTGTCGCTATTGGTTAATCCACTGGTAATTTGGAAAATGAGCAAAATTGGGAGAATATTTCTCCCCATACGCTATTTCACCATCGAATAACATGGAAAAAACAGGTTTTGCTATGAGGAGAAGACAACAGGTTAAAAAACCGACTTTTTATGTTTAGAGCTGTTAGTTCGTTAAACCACTTTGTACGTATTTGTCTATTTTACTCTTCTTCTATCATTTGGTGCTTAGAATCTGGTGAAGGTTCTCGTTTATAAAACGGTAACTTTAATCTGTCCACTTCAGTTCTTTCCTTTGTGTTTTATTAATCTTGATTTCTTTTGTTTTAAGCAATAGATTTTCAGTAACGTAATCAAGAACTTCCTTTTTAATGGAAAGCACTTAAACTATTAGAAAGGATTTTTCGTATGAAATGGGTGAAGATGTTAAATTTTGTCTGCAAATGAATTCTTAAAATGTTAACAAAAAAATTAATAAGGACTTTTTACCCTTAAAATTGGAAAATTCCTTGGAATTCCTTCTTAGGGAAAAATATCTTGTTATACAAATTACAAAATTAGCATTCCAATTATTTAGTAAAATTTATAAAATTGTCAGTTGCATTTTGTAAAATGATGACTGCTCTTGTATTAATACACAGATACAGCCTTATTATCTCACATAAACACATAAAAATTTCCATGCAAAATTTAAGCAAGAATAGCATCAATAATTTAAAGCGCTTTTTTCAAAAACCACATTTAAAACGATTCTAACTAACGAATGCAGCCTGATAAACACATGCTTACCAACAAAATGGTGTAATCCAGACTCTGTAAATAACTGTTGGTAATCATGCGTCACTGCACAGTATGTGACTGGACCTCGAAACTAAAAGAAAATAGGAGTTAAGAAATGCGATATCTTCATACTTCGTTCGTTTTATCTCAATTAAGATTAGCCAAAAAGCAAACCTTACATTTAATAAACTTTTTTAATTCATAAATGACAAAAAATTTAATCTTTTTTTTCTGATCAATTTAATTAGTTGTTAATTCAATAAAGAGACATTATCTAAAAAATAAATTAAAATAAATCTAACCTGGTTTCTTATCCCATTGAGAATTTTTTTATAAAAAGAAAATACTGAAGTTCTTTACTTTTAATTAGATATAATTATCAGTAATGCATGGATATGTCGAAATTTTTGAATATGTATGTCAGAAAGTATATTAATGCGTAATTTGATTAATTTTTGATTAAGATGTGATTTTAAGCTGAGAGCTTCAATTTCGTTTCAGTATAACTTCTTGCCACTCTAATTAACAAATCAGATTGTGTTTACTTTTGTCAATCAAATGAAAATTTTCTATGCATTTTCATGAAACATCAAGGTAGCATATTTTAATTATTCAAACATATTTTTTATATTTGTTTGAGAAAGAAACTGAATCTTAAAAAAATTTAATATGTTTATTCTTTTTTTACATTATTACTTTACTGTTTTTACTATCTAGTGCTTTTTACTATCAGCTGAGATAGACACTTTACACTACTACAATCAAGCTATTTAATAAAATAAAAAAAGCGTTATTCTAGTTTACTATAAAATTGGAAAGCAATTAACATTTTCCTCAAGAGCGAAATCAAGCAGTAGAGTATGAGTATTAAATGAAATTTCAGAATATGTAAATATGTAAAATTCATTGCCGCTTTGAGTAACAAATAAGTTAAACTTTTTAATCGATTTATTGCTTTTAAAATTTCTTGAGAATTGTTTTCCCCCTTCTCTAACTTAAACAGTGGCATCTTAAATATTTAAAAATTAATATTTACCTACAACTCTAAAAAAAGAAATTTATATTCTTTTTTTTCGCTTAATCATCAGCTAAAGTTTTAATAATTTGTGTATATAAGTTATTAAGTAATGATATATTTTAAGCAAATTATTTAACTTTAAAACACTCAACCTTGGTGATTGGTCACGCTTTTTATTTAGCCTTGTTTGGAATTTACTTAAACGGAATGATTCATAACTCTCTTAATGATTTCAGAAAGGTATGCTAAAAAATATATGACAAATACTACAGAAATAAACCTAGTACTAAATACAATAACTGTACGGTCTTTTTTTCAGTGCTTATACCTCATCGGTGAATTAATCTTATTGAACAAAATTTCAATTGTATTATATCTATTTAGTTTGTATGTTTTGTCTGTAGAATGCATGTTCTCTCTCTCGTGTACCCTTGAATAGGGCGGGTTGAGATAAGAATAAACAATATCTATTTAGTTCCGTTACATTAAAGTAAAAGCGGGTCATAAACGAATAAAACAGAAAGCAATCACGTCAATATATATATATATATATTTTCTTTGGGTCAAAGGTTAGCATGTAGAAAGCCTGCACTGTAAGAAAAACTGATCTAAAGTTTATTAAAATAATCCTGAGAATTTCGATTTCTCTATTTGCCTAGTTAGCTAAAAATGAACGATCAAACGAATTGAACGTATGTATGTCATGATGTTTCATTGCGATGGCCATTGTGCAAAAGGTCCCAAACTCACCCCGAACTTGAGTGTGCAAGTATGGGGGTTGTAGAATCCTACTAAGAACCCGGATCTTGGCCACATCATCTTTGAGATTATGCATTTTTGCTCGTAAACGAGTACATTCTGTTTCAGGTTTTCATAATTCGATTATTATTTATTTCGAAGTATTGGCACTATTTTTAACAGTGTCTAAGGTCTAATGAAACTGAATACTTCGTAAATTCAAGACGAGCTTCATACGTGCTGTAATCATTAAAAATGCTTGATAACAGGTCCAATGCAACTAGGCTGTAAAGAAAAACTGCTGAAATATGTCTCCGAATATGAAGTTGAACAACCCCAAAAAATTGTGGAAAGAAATTACCAACAGAGTCGAGTTTCTATCTCTAATTTAAAGTGTTAAACACCTAAAGTCAAAANCACTGTAAAAAAACTGATCTAAAGTTTATTAAAATAATCCTGAGAATTTAGATTTCTCTATTTTCCTAGTTAGCTAAAAATGAACGATCAAACGAATTGAATGTATGTAAGTCATGATGCTTCATTGCGATGGCCATTGTGCAAAGGTCCCAAACTCACCCCGAACTTGAGTGTACGGGGTTGTAGAATCCTACTAAGAACCCGGATCTTGGCCAACGGACATCTTTTCCACACATTTTTCCCTCCACATCATTTTTGAGATTATGAATTTTTGCTCGTAAACGAGTACATTCTGTTTCAGGTTTTCGTAATTCGATTATTATTTGTTTCGGAGTATTGTCACTATTTTTAACAGTGTGTAAGGTCTAATGAAACTGAATACTTCGTAAATTCAAAATGAGCTTCATACGTGCTGTAATCATTAAAATTGCTTGATAACAGTCCAATGTAACTAGGCTGTAAAAAAACTGCTGAAATATGTCTCCGAATATGAAGTTGAACAACCCCAAAAAATTGTGGAAAGAAATTAACAACAGAGTCGAGTTTCTATCTCTAATTTAAAGTGTTAAACACCTAAAGTCAAAAATTCTTACAACAATTTCACGCGCAATAACAACATACTTGAATTGTTATCGCTTCTAACGACACCAATGCTGTCAAGCCTTGGATATCGACAGAAAATTGCTTATAATCCAGATGAGTTGGCATAAGTTTATTATTGTCTTTTACGCAACTATTCAATGTCTACAGATACAACAGCTCATCGTTAAAATGTGCATATAGTTTTTAAGTTGTAAAAACCGTTATAATGCCTATCCGAATACAGTGCTGAAAAACTCTTTAAGTTATTTGAATAATTCCTTTATTTCTAGTTAATACTACTGAATCAAGCGTTTTTACGCACTTCAAATTGTTTAGTTAAATCTTATCAACAATAATTGATAAAGATTTCGCTCCGTTTGGGAAAATGTTGTATTTTTCACCGCTCTAAACATTTGTAGAATAATTATTGTATATCCAAAATAATTAACTAAGACCTAGCGTTAGATGATGATAGGGATTATCTTAAAAGCAAAACAACCATTTTGGACCATTATTATAGATATAAAGGCATCTTTAAGATATTAACAGTACGGCAAACAAGAGGGAGGTTAATTTACATGAAGTGTGCTGGTGTCTTCTATCTGATTTAATAGTCAATACCAAATAAGTTTCAACTCTCTTTATTGATTGAGAATTGATATTGATTGTGGTCCCTTATTTTCCAAGTGATTTTTATCTTCTTGTCGGGTTTGACAAACTACTCATAAAAAGTGTTATAAAATACATGTTTTAGTTGTATAACAAAAGTTTTTATGTTCTCAATAAATATGTCAACTGTGTTAAAATAATTTTATATAATTTAACTATTATAATTGTATATAATTCATATTAATATTCTGTCTTCTCTGTGTGTATGTTTGATTAACAAACTAATTTCATTTTAAGAAAGATTGTATATATACACCCTTAAATTATGATTTTTGCTTTATTGTTAATGCATCACAAAAGTAATTTTACTGATTTTTCTGTACGTGTATAATGTCTTACTGTAATTATAAATTTTAGCGTTACTGAATAACAAGCATGGTGGTGGCTCCTTTGGGCCAAATAAGGTAAAATAACTTTCTTAGTGTTTAACCATATCAGGAATTATCCTTGGCTTTGATGTAGTGGAACACTTAATGAAACACCACTAAAATGTAATGTAACTTTTTTTTAATTTTTTTGTTCAAATACACGAACATTTTCTTTATAGTGAAGTGTAAAAGAACATTCTTGGTGTAGATATTAATGTTATGCATGGAGCTACGCTACACTACTAGAGTGTAAAATAGTTGCCACCACTTTTGGAAATAATATACACTAAAGCTTTTTGCTGTGTTGGGAGAAAAACATTACACATCCATATTAAAATGTATCAGAAATATATTTTTTTATCAGTAAATATTTTTATCTGATACACTCAGACGTAATTAATAGATAAGTTTATTGTTATAAAATGAGTTTTTCAAAATTTGTTATTGGATTTTTTATACATTAAATCTTTCTTCAGTGAAACATGTTGTGTATAAATTATTTAAATCGTCTCAGTGAACTTATTTTTAAATTAACCCTTTTTCAAGAAGAATTAAGGAAATTTGAACCTCACTACTAATTAATTCAAGCCTAAGTTTTAATAACATACTTTTTTTTAATATTTGCATTTAAATAAAAATTACGACATTAAAGAATATAAAAGTTTTAAGGCTGTGTTTATGTTTAACTGTATTTAAATTAAGGATATGCATTTGAAAATTAAGGAAAAATAATATATTTTTTTTAGTATAAGTTATTTTAAAACACAGTTTAGAAGAAAACATACTATTACATTTTAATGTTTTAAGTATTGTAGTTTACATAGAATTTTAGAATTAAAAGGGAAATAAATCTTAGTAGAGATTTACCGTATTACCAGTAATCTACATTGTTCAAAGAAACGACTACAAATCTACATTTCGATTTACTGCATTTTGGAACAATAATATGCCACTGAAAATTCTCCATATATTTCAAAAATATTCAAAAATTTAAACATTTCTAAGACATGCAGTGCAAGAAATTTTCTTTTACGAGAAATAAACAAGGGACATTATTTTAAAAATTCGCAAACATTCGTAAATTTATTAAAACTGACTAGAGAGCAAACGTATTTTTTTCTGTTGTTTTATTAATGTTTTATTAAGAAGAAGATAATATTTTTTACGTAAAATCCACCATTTTGTTTATCATTTATGAACTCGAATGAAACTGAAGAGGAAAGTATGTGGGGGAAAAAAATAAAGCAGTGCATGCAAACAAATAGTTCTTCCTCTTAAACTACTAAGAAGGAATGCATAAAAATATTCAGAAAACAAACAACCAACAGTTTCACATCAAACATTCACTTCCATTGTTTTATAAAAATATCTGGAAAGCAATTTAAAAATACTTCTTGTTTAGTAAATAAGCACTTGGAGAATAAGTTTAAAAAAACAATAACGTATAATTAGGATTTTGTTGTTCCAAACAGGCAAACTAATTAAATAACTAAATCATACAATTTTGCGTTATTTTTTGCCTTTTGTCTAAATTGTTTTTCCCTAAAAATTCAAATCCTTTGATAATAAATTAAAAATATTGTATTGCAATACATGCTGAATTTATTATTTTATTTTACAAACACCCGAATGTAATCTATTGCAGTCGGAGGATATCAACTAGATATTTTTAGGTAGTATTGTGTATAATTTTCCTTAATAGGATTAAACTTTTGAATGAAGCGTTTATATAGTTTTGTGCTGCTCTTTTTCTATAAACAACAAATAATTTTCATTATTTTTCATAGTTAGAAGACTAAAATGAGAAATGATATTTTTTGTTTAATACTTTAGAAATCAAATTTTTAAATTCATATTTTAAATTTATCTTTAAATTTAATTACAGGGTAAAGAATAGGCTCCGTACTTATAGAGCTAAAAGCTTCATGTTCAAAATTATTATTAAAAATATATAAAAATTAACGAAAGGTAATACATTGCTAATTATGACTTCAAAATAAATATTCTTATAATAGAAGCTACTTATTTTAGAAATAAAAATTCCTCTGAAACGTTTCATCTTAAATTATATGAGGAATTAAAATTCAATAAGAATCCTGTAGTTAAATAAAAATAAAAAATTTATAATTAAGAATTGAATAATTTTTATATACATTTACTACCGCAGGCTTCATAGTATACTAAAGACAAAATGAGAACAGCATTTTTACAGTAAACATATTGCAACTTTCCCCGACTACTTTCAAAAACGACTTATTAGATAAAAACGTGTAATCTACTAAAAAAAGATATAATCTAAGCTGTATCTTCTAAAGTAAAGGCAAATTTTATCTCAAAAGTTTTATAAAATGCACTGCTTTTAATTTCAGAGTTTGGTCACAATAGAAAGTTTTAACAGTTTCTAGTGTAATTATATTAAAGAAGAATTAAACTACCCGGAATATTTTGAGATCAATAGATAGAAAAACATTTAATTGCATAATTACAATAAGAATTTAGTATAATTGCAGCAAAGAAATAATAACCATTATAAAGCATTTTATTTTGAATTTAACTAATTTTAAGAATTTATTTTGCAAAAAAATCTAATTTTTATAATTTAACATTCTGCGGTATTTTACCGCTTATTAAAACGTTTTTAAAAAACGGTTGAAAAATGGGCAAAATCTGCACGTTAAAATAATGAATTTTTAGTACGTATTTTTAACGAAATATTTTAAGGGAAAATTGATAACGTTAAAATAACGACATTTTAGCGTATACGTTTCAACGAATGAAGAAATGGTGAAAATCATCATGTGAAATTGACGTAATTTTAACGTAACTCCAAAACCTTATAACGAACGAACGTATTTTTAACGTTTATTTGCCCTTTCATGCTGCATGGGTTCAATTGTAGTTTCTGTTATTTAAAAGAAAATACCTTAATTTTCAGGAAGAATAGTATCATCATAAAAAAGTTACATATATTTGTAGAAGTTATGCAGCACATGCCTTGAAATAAAAGTTCTTAACAAATAATTTTTTTTTTTACATTTTCCCCAAAGTGACCTAATGATCAAATTTATTTTCTTTTGACAGGGAAAAGAATTGATTGCGTGTAATAAGCATTGATTGCGTTTATTACATATAGTTTCAGAAAAGTCTAGAGGATAGCATTTTGCAATATTTCGTAAAAACTGTGGACCTATTCGAACTGAAATAATTCCCCCTGCTGAAAATTTGCATTTTTTTTTCAAGTTAATGCCTAATCGAACTTTCATACGCACTTTAATTGGTGTAGTTAAATCTAAACTCCAATAAATGACAAACCCTACACCAAATTCAAATGCTTTTACCCCATTCATGAACTAATTTAGCCGTCTTAGCTTTACTTTTTAAGAAGTCACACAATCGCTATTTTTTTACAGTAGAGAAGGTAAAAGTTTAATTTAATTTCTTATAATTCTGAAAATCCCAACGAAGTAAATTGGCATACTAATGTATGTAAGGTTTTATCTAATGGATAAAGATAATTATGTTTTTATCAGAAGATGCACGTAAATGTGCCAAATGAACTAGATAAATTTTTTATATTTAATTTCCATTCACTTCGGTTTTGCTAAAATTTGTTCAAATTCGTATAAATATTATTTTAGTTTAGTATGTTTGATTAGCAAACTAATTCATTTTCAGAAATATGAAATCCTAAATTATTGATTATTGTGTCGTAAAAATAATTTGTTTGACTCTTATTAGTATCATTTCTTACTGTAATTATAGACTTTTGTGTTACTGAATAATAAAAATATTGGCGGCTGCTTTATACCAAGTACTGTAGTGAGGCAACTAGATCCGTAAGCTATGCGTGGAGCTTCACTACATCAATTTGCTGTAAAATGGTCGCCACCATATTAAGTTTTAATGCGCATAAAATTGTTTCACAGATTATAACAGAGATTTTCTCACTGAAACTGAACTTTCAAGAGTAACCAATGGCCTAATCATATCCCAGTTGACTAAACATATCCCAGGTAGAACTGAAGAAAATAACTAAAACGGATGGCGTTATTAGTGTCCCGGAAATGAATAAGCATATCGAAAATAGGACAAAGTATATGTTGAAAAATTGCTACAAAAAAAACTTAATTTGTATTTAAATTAGTATGTTGGTTGGATGCTAGTGTATAATTCGAATACCGTCACATTCTGGTGGAGGAATTTGGGTAATTTTTACAAAATAAACATTAAGCTTCTAAAACTTTTGAACACAAATGGTTTGTTGACACTCTTCATGTGCTTCATTCTTTTACACTTTTGTCTTATTCCAGAGCAATCCTGTTGTCTTATTTTAGAATAAAAAGTTACAAAAAAGACTTACATTTTTGAGAAAAAAAATTTTAATAAAAATCGTGCTTCTTAGGGTGAAAACATCAAAATTCTGCAAATAATACGAAATCTATCACCCCAGCGAAGAGTTAAAATATCGTAAGATCTTTTTCACGAATAAATAATTCAACTATGCAATTATTATTTTGCAGATGATTAGAAAAATCTATAAAAACGTTAAAAAAAAATTTTAGTGTCAATTTTTTACATATTTGGGGACATTTTAAGGTCCTTGCAGGGGTCCGAATCCGGATTAATTTCTGAAGAAAATATTTTAAGGAACATTTGATGCTAAGACTTTTCTCTTTAAGGGAGATTTAGATTTTAAAAAAAATTAAAAATTGCGACAAAATACTGGATATCAGTACTTTTCCCATTATATTGGATAACTATTTACACATCAGCTATATTTTTCTGCATTTTAAATTAAGATTTATATATAAAATACACTTCATAAACTTTAACTAAATGTTTGGACAATTACAATGATCAAATGAATTTAAGACAGTAATTCGAGTTAATATTCTTCCTTATATTTCAACAGAGTAGAGATGGCTATGATACTTCATAATTCTGCTTTTAAGATAAATTTGTTAATCAGAAAAAAATACAATTAATAAAAAATTTAATTAGAAAAACGATCAAGTTAACAATTTTTTTGATTATTATTACCCGGCAGTCATAGTGCATACTCAAAGCATTTTTTACCGAAATAAATACTAAAATTAAATAGGTATAGAGGAAAGTTTAAAATTTCTTTTTATAAACCTAAACCTTAATTTTTCTTTAAGTTCAAATTCATTGCATTTTATTCACTGCACATAAAATCTGATTATGAAAGCTATTCTTGCTTGTATTGTTTGCTTTTTGGCTTTCTTATGAAAAAAAAAATTACCTTATGAGGAAAAGGCACATCATATGTATGGTCGGGTCTGTGTGTTCCACTGGGTCTTTGTAAGCTATTCGTTTGTCCAGATGATGATTCACTATCAGCGGAATACATTGATATTCTTGTTGTGGCATATGGAGATGGATAATACAGTGTTTCTCTTGGAGTTTCATAGACTTTTTTACCCACTGATGCCATTGAGATATTATCACCTTTCTGCTCTGGTCTGTGCTCTGTGAGAAGAAAGAAATATATTTCTTATCGAAAACTAAGTAATTACCACGTTTATATTAACTTGCCTTCGTGTATGTCTGTTCGGGTGGAATTTTGTAATCGATTTTAAGCAAACTTCCCGACTAGCTACAGACCTCAAATTTGGCACATTAGTTCAGAATTGGATGACAATGCATGAAAATGAGGAGAAAGAAGACACACAAAGAAAAATGAAATTAAAATTAAAGAAAAATTTGTATTTTTGCTATTGTCTTTTGTTGTCAATTCGATTATTTCAAATTAGTGTCACACGTCAGTTGAAATGTTTTGTGTACAATGAGTGAAAAATTTGAGATTTTGGAAGTGAGTACAAAAAAAAATCAAAATAAAAAATAATATTTTTAAAAATCACGTTTTTGTAGTGGAGAATAATAATTCAAAAATGAAAATTTGAAGAACGAAAAACGTGGAGCTCATGAAATACATAACAGTACATATACACATAAATATACACATTTTCTTACTCATACACATGCACAGCCACATACACATATACATCCATATACAGATGCATATACACATGCATATATACACAAGCATATTCCAAATACACATTCACATTCAGATACAATTACAATTACAGATATACACACACATATTCTCATGAGCATACAGATTCTCATACACACATAATCTCATACACACACTTATATAACATTACTGTTATGTGTTTCATGCTTCCCACATTTTTCATTTTTCAAATTTTTATTTTTTAATTATTATTCTCCACTACAAAAACGTAGTTTTTAAAAATATTATTTTTGATTTTGATTTTTTTTAAAAATTATAAATGATATAAATTAATTTCATTCGTTTTGATATTTTTATTTTTTTTAAAATTTAGTTAAGTTAAAATCACTAGAAAAAGTTTTTCTTTGAATAAGCTAATAAAAGCATTCCTAGAAAAGTTAGTTGTAGGCCAGGGGGTCAAGGAGGATAAGGCTCCATAATATCGTGACCAACTGTACGATTGTAGTGATGTGGTCAGCAGTGTACAAGAGCTGCGCTTACTTCCTAGACATCTGAGTGGTCTTCCAGCTACCAATTATTATCTCAGTGCCTCACCTCTGATCCATCACGGTTCTGTATGGTTGGTTATAAAATTGAAAATTATGTATGTGTCACCATTCTCATATGGTATTGCTTCTTAATGATAGTTATTATTTTCCTATATCATTGTTATGCATGCTATTTTAGTAACATTGTACTATGTATGCTTTTATTTTCAAACTGTATTGCATCATAACGAATATTATACTTTTATAATTTTAATGCATATTATTTGATTTTCTTTCTATATTATGTTCTTTTATTATGCATGTTATTATTTCTATAATCTATACTATAAGTTTCGATATAATTTTAATAAGAATGTTTTTGATTTTATGTATGTATGGCTTTATTTCAATTTTTTATTGTAGCATTATAGTAGTCCTTTTATGCGAGTAGTAATGATATTTTGCAAGCAATTATATATTTATCCTTATTAAAATTTAAAATGACCCTTTTTTATTTATCGTTATAAATTTATTGTTATTATTCCTCATATTGCCTATGATAGATCATATTACTATCTTTCAGCAATTAATAAGTTAGTTTAAATTTATTGATTAATTTAATTTTATACAATGTATTCTTAAATATTAATTTCTTAGATACTATTGTATCTTCAAAACAGACATCAGTATACACAAATATTACATTATTGGGATATTGTTTGTAAAAATTACTATTTACTTTTAGTAATAATGATGATAAAAATACTAAATCACATCTCTCTCTCTCTTTCTCTCCTTGTATACCAAACAATGTTTAATTCTGGATATTTAATCTTTTTAATTAATGACTTAGCAAATAAATAACTAAACTTTTTATAAGCTATATATTACATTACATCATCCTTCTTACAATGCATTTTTTTTAAGTTCTGTAGTTTTTTTAACTTATTTTTAGTATTGTTTAGTAATAACTCAATTATTAATATTTGGCTTAAAGGTTTTATCATCTAAAAACCACATTAGTAATGCCAATGTCAGGTGGATGACAAGGTTGTGAGTTAGATAATTTTGAAATTTAAAAACACTGAAGGTTCAAAGAAGTATAAAAAACTGAGTAGCGTGCACTAAACGAATATGGCTTTTAGATGTATTTATATGCTATAAAATAAATAATATAATATGAAAAATAATAATGAAATAGAGCACCAACTCAAGATAATTATTTATAACAATAATAATATGCAAATACTAAAGAAAAATACTAACCAATAAAGGAAAAAAAATCAAAAACACTAAAAGTGTGGGCAACATAGTTTTAAAAAAGTATTTGAAAAATGACTTTCAATACGGAAATATTACGTAAAGAAACAAGTTTAAATTTACAAATGTTCATTATATAGGCAACTGGTATTTGTTTATTGGTTTTAGAAGATTTTTTAAGAATTTTTAGACATTACAAATGGTGCAATTATATTGACCCGTATAGATAAAATAATAAAATAGAGATTTAACAATTGAACTTTAAGGGTGTTTAAACTGTGAAGAAATTTAGTTAAAATAAATTAATTAAACAAAATTGTTGCAAATTATATTTGTTAGATAATAACCGCGAGTAGTGCATTATTAAAGATTAGGTTCCAAAGCCATTTACTCTACATCAATATAAAATAGCTCACAGGATATTCATAGGTTTACATATTTAATTCTTAAACTAACTTTAAACTCACACTATCATTTCTTAAACTTTAAAATTTATATTTTAAAAAGTAAAATACTGATATGTTTCCATTACACCATATCTCAAATCCTCTCATTAACGGTAGCTAAACTTTAGACAGCCTAAGGTTTAAACTTTCTACGTTGAATATCAAAACGTCAAAGCTTTCATTTTAAACAAAGAATATTTTTAGAATTTCCATGTCTGTAAACTAACCACTTTTACTTTCTGATCGGCTCATAATATTTTAACATACATATATCTATCTCAACAAATATTCAAATTCAAAAGATACTTGTTAATGCTTGAAATGTGCATTTAAAGAATTTTAAACATTTTTTTGACATTTTATTTATATTTTAACGTCAAGTAAGTCGTATTTAAATTACATATTTGAAAATATTTTGCTTAACTTTTTTATTAGTAATAGTTAGAATTGCTATAGGTATTTATAGTTAGTTATACTTCATAACTATGAAGTTATAACTATTTTCTTTTGAATAGCATTTACTGTAAAGAAATTCCGGATCACAATTACGGTAAAAAGTACCGACATTCAAAAGTACCGACAGCTACTCTTTATCATAAAATCCATTTTAACCGGAACATGTTACAGAACTAATGTCTAACATACCTGAGTTTTTATTGTAATAATTACTGAAAAATCATTGAATCATTCAAATTAAATAAACATTACTAAAAGATTACGGTATAGTGTTTTACGGTAAAAATGGATTTTATGAATAATGCACTCGAAGTGCCGGTACTTTATACCGTAATTTGATACTGAATTTTTTACAGTGCTGTTCTAATGTAGAATTTCTGTCTGTCTTGAATGATTTTTAAAAAAAATACATAAACATAATAATTTGTATCAATTTTAACGACATAGCCTTTCGTATTGCAAGAAATAAATATGCTTTTTCCCTTAAACGCATTCTAAACAAACAAAACTCGCTGTTTTATGTATTGAACGGCCAATACTGCAACCACAAATATTTCGCATCTTTCAAATATGCAAAAATATTTTCTATACAAACTTCAGCTATAATATATTTCTACAGTTTCCATTTCAAACTTTTCATACAAATTCATGTCTTGTTGTTTAGCAAATTTTATTTTGTAAATGTTTTCGAAACTAATATTTAACTCCTCAACTCTAGTTAAACTTCAACCAACTCGCAACCTTACAAGCAACAATTCTTTTCAATTGCAATATTTGCATAACATTAAGGTCAAGATAAATATTCATCCTCAACACGCAACCACTAGAAACACAAATTTACAAGCATATATATGTTTCACAAACAGCTAAAACAGCATAAAATTTAATATTTATACAAAGCCTCTAAAGCAAATGGATTATATGACCAAAATGCGTTTCGTTTTTCTTTCGTTTTTATGGTTTGTGTTGCATGTTTTCTCTAATGCATATTCCTATGCAAATGAAGATACCGTTTTCACGCGAACGATGAATTTCTTTATGTTTTTTTGGTCTTTTTGCTCTAACATAATCCATATATAAAACAGAAGGGAAAATGTTAAATGCAATCTGCGTAAGAGGTTATTTTTTTATATATATTTATATTTCCCACTTGAGACAGCAGTTTCGTGCAAGTGTTTTCATTTTATTTATTTTTTGAACAAAATTCTTGTGAATGTAAAGTTAAGAAAATAAATATCTCATATTTAAAACTGGTTCTCGAGTGTAATATGAATAACATGATGTTTGTTTGTTTCTAACCACAAACATTTCGAATCAATTTAAAATTTTATGTTTGGAGGTTTTCCGGCAAATGGTTTCTTTTGGAAAAGATTTAATGAGAGTGTGTGTTAGAATAAGTTCTGATATAATTAATATTTAGTAAATTTTTAAGGGAGATGCTAGCTTAAAAAACATTTAAGCAGAAAATGTATAAGTTAAAATATTTAAAACAACAAACTCGAATAGCGCTTGCAAAAGCTGTTTGCTTTAATAAAGATTTTTACATTTTCTACTTCTGGGAAAAGCATTTTATTCTTTTTTTCTCCACTAAGAAAAAACATACTTTAAAATTATGTTTTTTCTATTGCCTTTAAAAAGTATTTTTGGAGCATTGAACATTACTGCCTAAATATTTGCTTTCACATGAATGACTCAAATGCTTTTTCCCCAATGAATATTAAATATTATCATTTTCCTGTTACTGACAGAGAATAATAAAACTTCGAAAATAATGCATACTCTTATTATGTGCACAATTTATTTTGATGATATTATCAGGTCAGGACATGAATTTAACTCTAAAGCGAAGTATTTTTAAGAGAGTAGGTGCATGAATTTTTCCCAAAGTTTTAAAATTATGGCAATTTAGGAAATTTTTGAATGGTGGGCCAAATGTCTATATTTTCATTCACATCTCATTGTATGTTAGTTCTTAGGTTGTAAAATACGAAAATTATCAGAAGAATGCTGGAATTTTTTAAAAAAAATTGTCGTTTGAAAACGATATGAATACATGAAATTTGTTCCATTAGACACCATCTTGAATTTACTGAGGAGTAGAGTGATCAAGAGTTAGGAGGGATTGGCTTCAATTGGCTTCGGAGATATATACAACTCAATTGAAAAATACTATATTTAAAATAATATTTAACAAATTATGTTAAAGTGCAATGACCCATTTCTTCTTTCAAGAAATATAATTCTATTTATTATTCTGCATGTTATCAGGGCCCTCTAAGCATTCGAACCTCGCCAAAGGCGATGAAATCGTAAATTCGGTGTGAAAAACTTTTTTGTTGGTGAAAGTATTGACGAATGATTTTTTTCAACAGAAAAAAAAAATATATATATATATATATCCTTTAATCCAGGAAAAAAATAATTGAGAATTAAAGAAGTTCAAAAAAAAATATTTTGGACAAATCCTGTAGTTTTTATTCGATTACAGTATAATTTCCGATGGATACATCGCCTAACCAATTAGAATTATAATAAATCTAGTAAATGTAAGCATAAGTACGGAAAAGAGTAAGTAGGAGAAATTACGTAAGCATGAGACAAACTACCGCAAAATACAGATTAATAAGCTCGTTACTGGATATCACGAGACGATATTCTTTCTTACTGCTTGTGTCAGTAAAACGGAGTAATTGTTATCAAGATACATATTACCTTCCAACTATTTTTGCAGAAAATATATTTTCTCGTGACAGTAACGTATTAACCTTACATTACTGCTCTTGTCTAACATGTAATAAAAAATTAACCCTAACCTATTCCAATTTCTTATCCACTAATTACAAATTTACTCCTTCCTAACTGCAAATTGACTCTTGATTTGAATTTGTATTTTATAAAAAATTATATTTATAGTAAAATTGTATTTTGATTTGAAGTTTTTTAAGGAGGGAAATCAATCAAAATTTTTTTTTAAAAAATTTGCTTTTGGCTAAGAATTTTGATAATTGGCTATAATTTTGATATTTTGCTGATTTACTGGCTAATGATTTGAAGTCCCTTAACGCGGGCTCTAATTCTGATTGTCTTGGTTGGTTGGTTGGTTCTAATGCCACTTGCCACACGGGCAAGCCTGTTTGATGAAACCGAGCAAATTTAAGGCAGAGTGTGAGATTCTTGTTTTTCAGTGGCGCCATCTATGGCCAAGAATTCAATTTCTGCCACATCATACGCCACACCTGTTTATAAGGCGAACCCATTAATACATCCATTCTTTTATCTACATATCGTAATTTTGACCTGAATTAGAGAATGATCGATCTCCAATCCAGTACCCCCAGAGGTTTTTATTTGTTATGGGAACATGGTGGACTTTGCGACTCGACAGAATTTTAACGTGCATCAGTCGCCAACTACACGGAGAGTCTTCGGCCGACTGGGTTCGAACCCACGAACTCCCGGACATGAGCATTATGATTGTCTAACACAGTTAATTCAGACCTACATGTCTACTATTGTGCTAGCTCAAGAGTTCGCTTCGATTAGAGATGAATAAACAGCCCTTAAAACTTTAAAAATTCGTTATCAGAATGCAGAAAATACAGCTATCTCTTGCTCTAAATTACAGCTCAAATAACAGCGTATTACATCAACACAAAGGCTTTGAAACCTCAGATGTTTTAATGAACTCACTAGAGACTCGCAAACTCACAAATCAAAACAGTAGTGCAAGTCACAAGCAAAATAAAACTCTCTCTACTATGCTCATTTATATAGGCTTGGCGAAGAAACCCTGGAATTCTCGACATGATTCAAGACTTTGGCCAAAGACCTTGACCTCTTTGCTCGCCAAGTTCAAGACGATTGTCGCATAACCTCGTTAATATTGGTCCTATTGCTTTAAAACTCGAAGTTTCCAAAACTATCCTTTTGTCGCCTAAATGGTTGCCAAGTAGGCCAAAATGTCGCCAAACCGAGTCTTCTATAAGACGTACTTTAGGCGTTATTTTCTTCCTACGTTAGAACTACTCGACATTCTTGCAAATTTTCTAATTAAACTGTTTATTTAGAGTTCGTCTGAGATATTTAGCCTCATAAGAAAAGAATATTTACCAAATTATACATGTGTTTATAAATTCTTAATATTATGAATAACACTAATACAACAAATCTAAATTCTAGCATAACAAATGCGCAAGAAAATATTTCATAGCGTAGCAAAAATCTAAATTTATTTCTTACGCAGCTCTCACATAGAAGCTCTGCTAGAAGTTTAAGTTAACCTGAATAATAATACAATTTCGCTTAACGTTTGTCTTATGTTAATCGAACATCTTAGGGATATTGAGATTAGAGGGGAAATTTTTGCGCAAGTTTTGTGAAGTTTAAATGGCGTGTTAAGGGGACAGATACGCTTTTAAAAATCCTGCTTATAATAACTAGCAACTGTTGTATATTGATTATCGTACAGTATGCTTTAAAATTATGATTATTTTAAGACTCAAACTGAAGTTTAAGTCATTGTAATTCAAAATAGCGTCAAACTGGGGAAAGTTATCACAGAGACAAGCGAGCAATTGTGCATGCTATGCAGCTTTGCACGAATCTCTACAATTTTTGCCTGCCCACCTGTTTAAATTCTACCAACTGATAAGTTCAAATTGCTGTTGTATTTCACACGTCATATAAAGTACGCTGTAGTAATGTGAATAAAATGTGACTTTAAAAACAATTGTATGTAGCAAATATCCTATTCATTGCAAATATTCCCTTTATTGATATTCTGATTTATTTTCTTCACATTTTTGTATGAAGATTATTTAACAAAAATGCTTAATTATTAATAAAAATATGATATTAAAAAAAGCTTAATGTATATTAATTATATAAATTATAAAATTTACTCTTAATGTATACATGCATTTCTTGACATTGTTGAAGATTAATTATAAAGTTTTATATAATAAAACTTGTTCATTTACCTTGGAAATTTACTGTGGTCTCGGTATTTTGTATTTAAAAAAAATCGAAACAAGCGAAATAATTTTTAAAAAAATTCAATTGACATTCAACCTAATCTTATTTATTAGATAATTCAAGAGTTATTTTTTTATTAATGCATTCACGTGCGCTTGCTTCCTATTTTCACGGGATTGTCAAAAGGAATATTTTTAAAATATCTTCGAAATCTGCCACGATAACATAAACTACTCTAGCAAATTTGTTTTTCAGGTAGCTATTTTTTCATGCTTATAATATTTTTCTAAAAAATATGCGAACTGTGAACATAGATATATATTTATTTTTATTTTACTTTTATGTAGAGTTTAATTATTTTCATACAAAAACTCTATAAAAAAAACTTTTTTTATCGCATTGTTATCATTATTTTTAATTTTTCTTTCAAAATTACATAGAAGAGAATATAAACCTTAAGAAAATATAAACAACTTTCGATTAGCATTTACTTAGTTATTTTATTTTTCGCATTTTGTTTTAAATTAGAATTTATAATTTTTTCTATTGTCAATGAAATATCATTTTGAATTTGTATATTTTTAAGATTACTGCAGGTTTGAAACAGGATTGACATGTTTTTAATCACTTGATTCAAATAACGATTTAAATTACGATTGATTTAAATCAAAATAATTTTTTCATATAAAATTATAAATTTAAGTCAAAAATATTTTTTACTTGGATAATTCAGTTACATATTCTGAAAGTTGAGATTTTTGAGAAATCTGATTTTATTCATATTGAAAGTTTTATCCAGAAAATAATCAGAGAGGCAAAGGCATGTAAATTATTATTTTAACTAAAAAGTACAAGATCAAATTTAACTAAAAAGTACAAGAAAAAAAGCTAAATGTGGATTAAATTAAAGGAAAACAAAGTATTATTTTTCATTAGCGGAAATTTTATCCATTAAAAATAATTTGCCTATTTGTAAACAAATACTTTTAAGTCTTAATAAATATGCATTTGATGTATATAAATGATAATAAAAACTTCTTCCGGCAAGAAAAATTTTAATTTAGAATAGTTGCTTTTCATGTTTCCTAATTTAAATTAATTTATTCTTCATTTAATATCTAAATCCCAAATTGGATACTAAATCACAAATTGTAGCAATTACGCAAAACTTTGAACTATTTTCTTTCGAAATATTAGTACTATATAATATTGTTTCTAAATAACAATAAACATTATTAATAAATTTTATATTTCATTATAACTTTTATTGGTAAACGTAAATAATAGAACAAAAATCTGATATAAATTTAAAAGAAATAAGATTTTTTAAAAACATTTACATCTTCTTCGAGTAAATAAGTAGAAAAAAATCTGCTGAACACCTAAAAGGTATTTGAAACATGCTTTTTTTCAGATTTTCTAAATTTTTTTTCTGATGAAATTCTCAAGTTATTTAGAACTATTTTTTTCATCTTTCTTTAATGAATTGTTTAGATGAGTAATAATAATAATAACATTAAAGAGTGGTTCAAGTAACTTTTCGTTACTTTTTGAAATAATATCATATTAAAGCTACGAATAAATTTGTACCTCATAAAACAAAACTTCATAAAATAAATTGTTCCATTTTTCAAGATATAAAAACCTAAAGTGCACTTTCTTTCCACTTTTTTTACCAGTAAATGAGTAAGTAATAATGAAATTCTAATATGAACGAGAAGTTTAATATAAACTTTTCCGTTTTTATAAGGTATAAAATACATGAAAGGTACTTTCTTTTGCAAGAATTTTATCGTTCGGATTTGGTAATAATCTAAAATAGTAGTTGAAAAAGGGCAGACAATCGTTTCTTGTCACAACGTAAAAAATAGAACTCACGCCTTGTGGATATAAGGAAGTGCGTGACTTTCTTTAACAATGAACATATTAAAATGAGATGGAACATCCACGAAATTATTCATACATTCTTTTCTCCATATATGACAGCCGACTAAAAATGTCAACGACTTGTTTCAACTTGAAATGTATCACTTTTTCCTTTTCAAGAAAGTATTAAGGAGGAAAAGCATAATAATGGTGGAGCGTGTTATAGAAAGGTTTGGAGCATTCAATATCATGATTTAAAGAAAAGCTTAATACTTATGCGAAAGCACGGTGCAAGACTTTAAATCTGTTTTTTTTTCTCCAATAGTAATTTCGAAAAAGTGGGAAATTTGGTTTTCAAAAAATATAAAATGTTTTAGGTATTAAAAAGTTTAGCAATAATCTTGAATAGTACAAATAAATAAAAAGAAACGCATCTACAAAAGCAATGTAATGAATTCTGTAATAAACAAATTGTTTCAAAACAGGCGAGAATGTAGCTTCCAAAGCGCGTGTAAAAGCTAAAAAAAACTTTTCATTTTATGTTTCAAAAACGATTAAAAACAATGAATTTATTTCATTCACCATTAAAATGTAACGTTAAAAAAATATATGAAACATTAAACTGAGCAAAGGCAAGACAAAAGTAATATCTCCTCAATTAATGCTAATCAAATTTTACATTTCGCTTGCTAACCAAAATTAAGATTGTTGAACTAGCTGGAAAATATAGCTAACACTGTTAATCCTAGAATTGAAATGGGTTGATTTGGCTTTAGAACACTAGCTAACAACGAAAACTAAAGAATTCATTTTACACTCCAGGATTATCCTATGGTTTATTTATTTATTTTTTGATAAAAATAATCTGGCCGCACCAGTCCTCAACATACTTTTGCGAAAACAAAATTGGCAATAAAAATGTAACATTTTAAATAAGTAATTAAATGTGCAAGTTTTAATTCATTTAATTTATGTCAGTTTGTCATAAATTACGATATTTTTTCTACATTCTGCAGTATAATAAATTGTAATTAATTATAAATAAATATTATTATCATAAATTTTAAAACTTACTTTGAAAAGTGCATATATTATAGTGCTTTAAAGTAGTGCAAGACAAACAAACTCTGAGAATTAAGATCCTAACGCATAATTGAAAGATTTGTGAAGCCGATTTATAGAATATTATTTCAATTTAATTTTAAATAAGCACTTATTTATTAAGCACTTATTAAGTTATAAAGTTACACGTGTCTTATTGTCCCTGAAAATCGTTATAATGTGTCTTTTCAAAACTTTTCTGACAAGAAAATAGCTAGGATTAAAAAAAATATTAATAATTCCTTCAGCAGCTTCATGTGACAGGGCATGCATTTAACTTCACTAAGATTTTGGATTTAGTCCAATTATTTTTCGATAGTTGGCGCTGCATGTTTCTTTTAACCTTCTCTGATTACGAAACGTGATGACAACTGGTGGCAAAAAAAATCTAACGTGATTTTCTTTCATTAAAAGATTTCAAATTATCGTGCTGATATTTTCGACTACTTTTCGTCAATTCATAGGTTTACTATTTGTAGTGCTATTAGTGGAAAAACTTTTAATTAAACAGAAACTTGGAGAAGAAATATTTAACCACATTAAAGTTTAAAACATTTTCTTTTTAACCATAACCATTTTCTTTTTTAAAAAAATTGAAAATCGTCAGTTTAACTTAAGACATTCTCAAAAATTAAGATATTTAGATTTTATACATTACAAGTTGGTTTTATATAATAGCTTTTAATGAAAAATTATTTTTTTAAAAAAATATTATTTACCATGAAAATAGTTTCAACATGTCCATTTCTTACCTTGATTCTGTGATGGAGTGGCATAATCAGGGTTTCTGTTTTTCTTCAAACAAACGATTAGTATAACAAGTGTAATGACCAACAAAACAACTATGGCACAGACAATTGGTACAAGGACTGACAGATTTCTGTAGAAAGTTGGACCTTCTTCTCTCTCCGCTAATACTGGTGTTATTGTACCTAAAATAATAAATATCGTTGTTAAAATCCTTTCCAATGTTTGAAAACATATGCATCACCAAAATGCTATGATGTAAAAATTTTAATTTCCTATTTACAAAAGTTGGGGATGCTATTTTGCTTATTTTCTGAAATTACCGTTATTAAGAATAAATTTTTTAAGGATGCGTTCAAATACGTTCAGTGATGTATTTTTGCCTCTCTATTTATTTTAATAAAATATTTTAAACTGGGGTTTAAAAACATTTAAAATTTCGAACACAAATTTCTCTGCACCAGAAATTCAAAAACATTCAGAAAAAAAATAAAATACTGGCGCAATTTCCAAAAACATTGAGCACTAAATACACTGTTTTAGACGCTGTGGAGATTAGAAGAGCAGGGTTTGTAGACTTTTGTTTTAAAATTGGTTTATATTGAATATACTAAGTTAGTATATAGTAATATAGTAAACATGAGAAAGAGGAGCATCTAAACGGTAAGAGAAAAAGAAATTTTAGAAAGGCAAAATTGTTTCTTAATTGCATGGTGGCTGACTTACTTTTTTCTTTCGTAAATTATTTCTATTTATAGTTCTATTTACAAATTATTTTTAATGCAACAATTAAATTTTTGAAAAGAAACGAAATGTATGCAATGAAAGAAATAAGCAAAACTTATCTTAAAACAGACAATTCGTAATTCGTTTTCAATTTCATGTTAGCATATACACATATTTTCTAAGTAAAAGCAATTTCCAAAAAAAAAAAAAAAAAAANAAAAAAAAAAAAAAAAAAAAAAAAAAAAAAAAAAAAAAAAACATTAATGGAACATCTGGGACCTGGAGGTGTTGACTAAATAGTTTAAATAGTTGCGTAAATATTGATACAGAAATTTTGCGGGATTATAAATATGGTGATATTTTCTTGAGAAAAAATTATCAGCTTATTTCATTGTGTATATAGAAAAGTAAAAACTTCTATTTTGCTCATTGCATTTAAACTATCGATTATAATAGCGGAAAAACTATGCTAGATTTATAGTTTATAATTTAAATAAAAATTGTAAGAATTATTAGCGTATTTCATTGTGTATAGAGAAAAATAAAATCCTCTATTTTGCTCATTGCATTTAAACTCTCGATTATAATAGAGGAAAAATGGTGCAAAATTTATAGTTTATAATTTAAATAAAAAGTTGTAAGAAGACTACACGGAAATGTAATTCATGTTCACGCAGTTACTATTATTTTATAATCGTAAATAACTACACGGAGAAAAACTCTTATTTAAAATTACCGTAGTGTATATTAATGGCATTTTTGTGAGCAAAAACTATAATTCTGGTTATTGATGACAAACTAAACGGTATTTAAACCATTCACTTTGAAATTTTCTGTTTATATGGTTACGGTTGAACAGAAATTCCAGTTTTCAAATTTATAGTCCTTATTGACATACATGCAGTAAAAAAATACAAAACTGAAAAGTAAATTTTACTGAATAAATGTTTTTTATGCCATGGCCTAATGTATCAAAGAGCAACTACCAAATTTTACCACATTTACCAAATTTTATTATATATTACAAAACCATGTTTCGTCTTTAATATTACCAAAGTCATTACTAAATTACATCGGAAAAATTTACCGTGCTTGTTGATGCTCGCATAGACCAAGAAACTTGCCATATTTTACCATATTCAAATAGTTTTGACTGCACTTTTTTTAGTGCGGAATGAACAAAGAGCTTAAAGTTTTAGACATGAATTATAGAAAATATATGGAATAATTTTTTTTGAAAAATAGTTCTTGCTGTTCGAACACTGATAAAAATTCCTTAAATATCTTAAATATTGCAAAGATGATCTTTTAATAAATTAATAAAATAAATTCCTACGGAATCCACTATATATTTTTGCTAAATACTTTATACATGATTTGTTCCTGTAATAATCCATTACTGTAGCTAGATATTTACTGTTTTCTTTGAATGAAATAAGAAAATATTGTGACTGTTTCAAAAATTTAAATTCAGTATCAAATTTTGAATAGAAATGAGGCACATTCCATTTCTAATTATATCATTAACTTTACTATCATAATTAATACAATTTAAATTAGCTATTATTCAAATCGTTCCTTAACTCATGTTCTTTTCTTCAAAAATAATAATTTAAAAATAATATTTACTATTTCTTTTTAAAATTCATTTAGTCAGTGTCAGAGCTAATTATTTCCTTTAGTATCTCTATTCTTATAAGCTAAATATCAAAAAAAAAATTCACGGGTTCCAGCCTGAGCATAAATTATTTGTCAATTATCACCTCATTCACCCTTGCTCATTTATTGTTACTCAATGTTACATTAAAGTAAAATTGATTATATTTTTAGCTGTAATGAAAAGCAATGTGCATGGATAATGGAGTTAGCTAAATAAATGAGTAATTTAAGCTCTGATATATCAGGAAAGTCGCTTATGAGAAATAGCTATCTAGATATAAATGAAAAGGAACAAGATAAGACGTTTGCTATGTACATAATAAAAAAGCCGTAATTTTCCAGTTCTTAGTTTAGTTAATTTAAAGTAATTAACTCAAAGAAAAAGAGTGTAATAAGAGTTTTTAATTTCTTACTATTAGACTAATGGTAAGAGATTATGTCTATTTCTCAATACATGTGAATTTAACAAATTTATGTGTATTTAAATTAGCTTATATGTCATCGTGAGTGTTAGGAATGGAGTCATGGTCATTTAGTTGATTTGGTAAATATCTGAAAGATTTCTTAAAGATGTGAATTTAACAAATTTATGTATATTTAAATTAGTTTATATGTCATTGTGAGTGTTAGGAATGGAGTCATGGTCATTTAGTTGATTTGGGAAATACCTGAACGGTTTGCTAAAGATGTGAATTTAACAAATTTATGTATATTGAAATCAGTTTATAAGTCATCGTGAGTGTTAGGAATGGAGTCATGGGCATTTAGTTGATTAGGTAAATACCTGACAGACTTGTTAAAGATTATAAAATTTTGTACAAAGCAGCACTGAGAGTATATGGTGAATAAAAAGATGCATATTTTTTTCCAATTTCAACTTTGACAACAGGGCAAGATAAAATGTCTACAATCACTGCTATAAGTAAATAACAATTAGCTTAGACAGATATCTCAGATTGCTACTAACGTGACAGTATGAATATTTACATCCGCGTTTTCTTAACAGCAATATTATTGTTAAATAAAAAAGCTCAAATTTGAACAAGTCTCTTGAGGCCAAACAGTGGGTTAATAAATAATCAGGATAGTAAAACTAAAGCTTACGAAAATATAACCTATATGAAAATGATTTGAAAGCAAAATAAATTTCAATATATTTTTGCATTTTTACTTGCTGCTCGATAGGAATTTCTATGAAATTAAAACTTCAGTTAGATTTTACTAAAAAGAAATATTCACCTAATTAACTTAAAATAAAGAAACAAACTCGATTTGAAGTAAGTAAACCTGTGGAAATAATATAGCTTCTAAAATGATATAAAATTAATTTTTTGTTGTTCAATCCGAGTGGTGGTTTTAACCTTTATCTATTACGGCTTGGGCCAACGTTCAAATACCGATGATAAGCTGGATATCTGTCCAGGCTGCATTTTCACTCCTCGGGGCTTGATGGTCCGAAATTCATTCTATTGCTATGTCAACGGTGGTTTCACAGTCGGAAAAATTTTCTCTCGACCCTAAAGTATTAAGCCCTAAGAATTAATTGCTATGGTAAAAAATAACTGAGCTTGGTTCTACTGAAAGAAAATTTATCAGGTGTAACTACAAGGTAAAAAAGTTTTGATAAAATTGCGATAAAAAGCACAGACATTCAGGGTGCCGGTACTTTTTACCATAAAATCCATTTTTAACGGAACATGTTACGGAAAAAAATCTGGCATGGAACATGCTACGGAACAAATAATAATTACCGTAAAATTACTGAATCACGCTAATTAAAAAAATATTACTGTAAAATTATTGTACAATATTTTACGGTAAAAATGGATTTTACGGTAAGATAGATTTTACGGATAATGGAACCAATATGTCGGTACTTAATACAGTAATTTGATCCTTGATTTTCTTCCAGTGTGCTACAAACCATTTTACGAAAAACGGTTTCATAATCATTAGATGACCCAGTAGGAATTCCTGAAGCTAATACTTAAGTAGCCCGTATTACTTTAGCTATTCGTGCTTGTTCATTGGTATTGTAGAACAGAGTTGGATTATCAACACTGGGAAGTAGTTTAAACGAATTTAATTTATAAGAATAATTTTATTGGTGTATTTTACTGAATGAAAGTTAAATTTGCTAAAACTTTTGTAAATTGAGAAAGAAACATGATTGAAAGTTTCAGACTGCTCACTAAGACATTAATATGAAACAAATATAAATTCCCCTAATAAAATATTAAATTGTGTCATTAATTGTGACGAAAGAGGACATTTTAAGGACTTTCCAGTGATGAAAAGGATTTTGGAGTCACACTTAAAAATTGACTCCATGAGGGAAAATAGGAATCTACTGGCAGCGCCGATGATGTGATGTAGAATTCGGATATCAGCCACCATCTGTCCAATTATTTAATTAGTTTAATTAGTATTGTATTTTTACCATCATTGATTTTTCCATGATTGAAAAAAAATAATTGCAATTTTTTAAATTAAATTCTATATAAAAAATTAACTTTGAAATGGTATGTATATACAAAATAAATTATTGATTTATACCTCCTGTAATTGTTAAAGTGGCAAAGACATATTCCGCTTCTGTAGCACCTGCTTCGTTATGCGCGGACATCAGCAAGTTGTACCATGTAGCAGGTTCAAGTCCTGTCACAACGAACTCCTCGCTCCTCGGGTCAAGGTTACTGGATACTAAAACCCATTCCTTTTGACCCTTAGCCTTGTATTGGACAACGAAAAAAGAAATTGGGCATCCTCCAGGCTTCCACGCATTCAAGTTCAAGATGACAAATGTTGTGTTTATATTAAGGAGTGCAAATTTTTCTGGAGCGATTGGTGCTGCAAAAGGGAAAAATATAGTTTAGAAAGACAAAAATTTAATTGTAACATTTTCGAATGTATAAAATATATTCAAGAAAAAATTATTAAAACCCAATTTTTCAACCAGAGAATTTTTCTTATTAATTTGAGGGGGCTGCGGTTTCGATCCCCGGCCCAGACATTGGATTTTCGGGATGCAGAAAATCCTCAGCGGCCATGTCGTATGATTATGCGGCATGTAAAAGATCCCTGGAGTACCTTATTGGCTCTTGGCATTTCCGGCAAAATTAAATTCCTAGTGCACTTTATTATCCAAATAGAGTCTCGGTGCTGCCATCTAGTGTGGCAGAAACTAGACGACCAAATTAACATGGCCAACGGTATCTCACCCATTGTGGTGGTCCTGAAAGAGTGGATACACTTCTGGAGAACGCACTAGGTCTGCTCGTCGGGAAGACTGATTGTGCAGCTCATAGGAAATAAAATAAAAATTTATTAAAGTGGAGATTCATATGATAATTTTCAAGCTTTGAAGCATGACATATGTCGGTTTTTTCAGTATTGATGGCAAAATTTTGAATTTTTAAATACCTTATCCTCAAAAGATACGTTTTAGCTCCCTGAACAAGATATGTTGTTCATTTGTATTTTCAAACAATCCTGATTAACCAGCACTCCTCGTAATTTTAATCTTTTTTTTTAAGTTTTGAAGTAAAATTTGAAATTCTTTTGACTTTTTAAGTCGTATTACCTATAAAAATTTTTGAAATTAAAAGAAAAATAACATCTTTAAATACTCTACTCTTGTTTCAAAATTATTAGTTCTATTAATGTAATTATTGTTATTATCATTATTATTATTTTTTTTACTTATTGCTAAAAGCTAGATTTTGGGCAGCCACCCCCTGCCCAGCAACCCCGGAACAAATTTTGCAATTTGCAAAGGGAAGGAAATTTTGCAAAAGATTACTTTGCAATACGGATTTACTTCGTTCGCTCCTTTTGTAATTATGTGCAATATTTCAGTCTAGCCTGGTACACTGGTATTATTTTTAAAATTAAATTATAAAAGTGTGCCTCATAAAAAAAACATTGATTGATTAATTTTGACAGTGAGACATTCATTCCATTTCAACACATTACGATTTGATTTACATGCATTTCAATGCTTCCTGTAAATTGCACTTGGAACAAATAGTTCAAAGAATTTCTCTACATAAAAATTACAAATATCAGTGCTTGAAAATACAACAAATTTAAAGCCTTTATTCTAACGTAAACTCGTAAAATTTCTAAAAACTAAATAAAATTGTCGGAAAATAAGAAAGCATAGGTAAAAGTAGCAGGATAGGTAAAAAGTAAATTAGATTGAATAAATAAGCAACGTATTAGTGGCCGACCTCAGTTCAGTATTTCTTTTGCTGTCAGTAAATATCTTGCGTGTGTGCGTGTTAGTGCGCAAGAAGAAAACCGTCAAAGATTGCATTTTTATAGATACAAGATTATTGCGAAAGTGTTTTTATCAATCATATTCACGTGTACGAAAAAAAATTTATTAGGCAAACCAAGTATTTTTTTATTTCTGAAACAAGAAATAATACAAAAATCATGTTCTAAAATTCAACTTAAGCTAAAACGGAAGACAGAAATTTAAAATTGAGCTGGTAACCAAATTAAAGTGCTGGAATAATAGCAACCAAATGAAATATATAATATTCAAGACGAGTAGCTAGATGCAATAATTAACTCTTCAATTCCAAGCGTTCTCCCTCCAAAAACATATTTTTCTATTTCGTTTGCAAGCATAGAATGCTTACTTTCATTTCTTCCGTAACATATACACCAGCCAGAATATATTTTCGATTTCAGAATTGAGAAGTCGAAAATGCAGATATGGAATAAGGTAGCCGATAAATTATGAAAGAATAACGCATTTAAAAACGTTAACGACACTTAAAGTTATCACATTTTTACATTGTTGTTTCTCAGTAGAAGCTACAAATCTCAAATTTAGGATAGATTAGGAAACCTTTCAGGATAGGCAATACCGGGCAAAGTGCAAGGAAACTTTATCTTGCGAAAACTACATTACAGGGAGTATCGGAAAATGACACTCAAATCCTCGCAGAATAAGTATTCTGGTTAACCTTAATTATTTATATAGGCTTAACCTTAATTAACTTTAATTATTTATAAAGACTCACCTTAATTATTTATATAGGCTGAATATTAATAAGAACCACGTGGTTTGTAAATGTGATAAAAATGCACGTTAATCACATTGACAAATACTTTACCTGCATTTTGTACTCCGTTTAATCAATTCTAAGTGTGTTCCCCCGTTAATTAAGAGTGATAAGTACGGAATACTTATCACTCTTAAAATTTTGATGCTATTCCTCCAATTCCGTTATGACAAAAACTTTTCATTGATCCATCCTAAATTTATAATCATATTACATTTTTTTGACCTNTGTTTTGTAGTGCTCTCAAATTTAAGAATGAAACAGCTGGAATTTGCTGTTCTGGAGGCAAAGTGTAACTACCAGATTTAACGTCGCCAGCCGAGCCATTATCAACGTTGTTATCGGGTCAAGCAAATCAATAGAAACTTTTCTTGGCGAATATAGGTCAGTACATTCGTGTTTCCAAATGACTTCATTCGGTGCTGCTACAAGTATCGGTGCGCATATGGACAGCTAGAGTTATTTATTACATTCACATGCAATCCTGCTTGAGCTAAAATTAAAGAGCTTTAGTAACTTAGGCAAACATCATCGGATCTTCATGATGCATTATCACACGTGAGTTAAAACAAATATTAAGGGTTTTCATGCGAAAAGTCATGTTTTTAGAGAGACACGGTGTTTGATGCATTCTATTGAACGGCAGAAAAAGAGAATTGCCACATGATTTGGCTTATTGAAAAACTCACACCAGGACAAATTGGTCAGCTCATATCAGCAGAAATATTCAAGACGCCATTGATCCAGAATTATTTCAGATCATTATCCAAAATATGTTTCATGGTTGGTGTGCATCACCATACATGTCTGTTTGAAAATGCACTAACGATATCCTAGAGAATTAACTGTTGAGACTATCACTGGTTTTTTCACCATGAAATAAAATTCTCTATTCAAATCATAATCACAAATCTCATTTACACACTTAAATACAAAATTTAAATTCAAACTGAAAGCTTTGCAACGCACGCAGGGTACAGCTAGTATATATATATATTAAGAAATATCATGTTTTATCAAGCCTAAATGACAGTTTACATTCAACAAAGCTCGACTGCTATGATTTTTTAACCCTAAGAATAATATTAATCTCCTGGGCCAATTTATTTACTAATTTTGATAAGCTTTTATCAAAAGAACAACTCTTAATTACCCTAACGTAATTACGAAACATTTTTTTCAAAAATTGTTTGCTCTTGTTTAATTGAAAAATGGATAATTAGGGAAGATAGAAAGGCTCTTTGCGGTAATGCTTTTTTCTCCTTTTAATTTCAAAATTCACTTTTTTTTCAATTATTCGAGAACAATTTTTCTGATCAAATCCAAAACTAAAAAAAAAGAAAAAAGAAAAAAAAATTTACTTAAAGTTAATTAAATAGTTTATTGACGAGGCTTCATATTCTTTTAATTATTGTCCTTAATATAATGATGTTTCCACTTAAAATACTTCACACAGAAAAAATATTTGCAATATTCAAAAAATTTTTTTTAACTGTGTTCATTTTTGCGACTGGTATACAAGATACATTAGGAAATAAATTTACCAGACAAAATTTAAATAAACTTACCATTTAAAAGCCATTATGCATTTTTAGCTATGTTTCATTTATTTATAATTTATTTATTTTTTTTGTTGCTTCCATATAAACAATTATTACATTTATTAATTTTACTTTCATATAATAAGTAATAAACTATATTTTAGATTTGTTACATTTTACCTTGTGAATTAACAGAAACTTTAGCTTAAGTCATATTCTCAAACTTTTTCCGAGTTGCGGCAATTTTATTTACTTATTGTATATGTTTCACATGCGTAAAATTTTGTAATAAAACTGTGGAAGCAAGTGGTGGAAATACATATAACACTGTTAATACAACTCATACTTAAAAACCTCCTAAATAATTTAATTTCATTAAAGAGGAGTTATTAAAGAGGAGTAAATATAAATAATATAAGAAAAGATATTGTAGTTGGTAAACAAGATGCATTAGGAAATAAATTTACCAGTTATACGTTAACTTACCATTTCAAGGCCATTAGCTATTTTCAGCTATGTTTCATGCATTTATAATTATTACAATTATTTTGCTTTCATCACTGTAATTATTACATATATTAATTTTACTTTAATATAAGAAGTTTAATATAATAACTATGTTTTACATTTTTTCCCCGTGAATAAGCCTAAACTTTAGTTTAAATCAAACTTTTTCTAAGTTTTCAGCATTTTTATCCACATATTGTATACGTTCATATGATTACGGAGCAAAAGCTATCGAAGTGAATGGTGAGAATGTAACTTTATGGTGAAAATATATTTATAAAGTTAATACAATTAATTAACTTTATAAATATATTTTCAATTAATTAATATTAGACTTTATTAACTGTTTAATATTAGGTGGTGGACCTTGGAGGTTTAATATTAGACTTGAACATCTTGAGGAACATCAAGAGAGGATTCCGTAGTTGATTTGTTTTAAAACTCCTAATTTCCAACAGGAAATCAAGCTAGTTTTGATGTTTTTTTTGTAGTAAATTATTAGATTTAGATAGCAATTTTGATTTTTCTTCGTTTAAATAATAATTTTCAACCCTTAGCTATAGAATTTTTTATTTAAATTTTTACAACTATTTTAAATGTGTATATTTAAAACAGTCGTTACGGATTATAAAGAATAACACTTATGAAACTTTTCAAAGTTAAGCAACAGTCATTTTATCATATCTTTCATCATATTTAAGGCTTAAAGTTTGCAAAAGAGTCTATACATTCATATACAACATTGTTATAGATAAAATCATTAGCGAACATTGATAAAGATAAAATCTCCACGTAAATCATTTCCGCAACAGCCGGGCCAAGGAGGTTATGAAGAGCAAATCTTGACTATTTCATGACCTCCTTCATGGTTGTTGTGTCAATGTGGTCAAAACTAGCCGGTACCCATCGAGTGGGGATCAAACCACAGTATTTCATATTAGCAGATCAATTCTCTAACAACTGCACGAAAATCTTCATATAGTTCAAAACATTTTTAGATAAAATAAACACCCACTGAATACATATTTTACTACGAATAACTTTCATAGTTTTTTCTGCCAAATGACAATAGATGAATCAGTTAAAGACAAACTGAAAAGACTGATTACCCTAGAGGTGCTCAGAGCAGCAACAGTAGTTCACTACCAATCTCAATTTGAAATATATGTATTCCAAAAGACAAAAAAGTATTTTCATTTTCACTTCTGACATATTTTTAAGGTGAAATTTGAGTGATTTTGCAAATCTAAATTCGATAGATCATCTTACGAAAATTTGAATGGCAAGAGTAAAATGTTATACATTTATCTACATTATACTTAACATATTATGCTTTATCTATGTATAGTAATTATGCACAATACCAGTGTACAGTAAATCAAAAGGAACGGATCACTCTAGATAATTTTTGATCTAATGATCGGATCTTCACGTTATAGAACTCAATCTTCATGGTGGCCTCAAATATGCTAATTAATTACAGAAGACGATATTTTAAGTTAGGAGGAAATCAGACACGAAAACGTACTTTACCAGAATAAACGTAAATTTTTTTGACGAATTCCAATTTCTGATCCCCGAAATATAGATACCATATTTCCTCAAACTGGGAAATATGGTATCCATAGTTTGATCAGGAGAGTCGTCCGAACTTTGGACCCCTTAATTTTAATTTTACTTCTTGCGTATTTCGTATTATCTTGAGAACTTTTTAAGTGAATTTAAATTGTGAATTAATTTTTTGCACAAAATTCTAAAATCTGTTTGTTTTAATATAATTCTTTTCAAAAAAATAAATTTTAGTAAATATGTATTATTTTTAATAATTTAAAATGCTTTGAATTATTTAATAAACTAATATACATATACTAATATCCAAAAATACTAATATACTAATATACAAATTTAGTAAATGAAATCTTGCTCTAATATAAAAATATTTTCTTTTTCGAAATACTTTCTTTAAATTCCATAAATTTTATCACGCGAAAAAATTTTACGCAGGAATGAATTTTTTAGAGTAACTCATTATTTTTAATTTATGTATTCATTTTTTGTTTACTGTTATTCCCAATCTGCCTACATTCAATAGTTAAAATATTAAACATAACAAAGTACTCTAGCAACATTTAGATTTATATTACATGCAAAGATTTTAAAAATTCAATGCAGCAAAAATATGAAGGAACTAAACAAACATTGACCAAAAAAAAGACTTGAACGGTTTTAAAAATATTCTTTGGCATAAAAAAGTGCCCTTTTCTCATATCCAACTACAAAATTCTGAGAGGTTTAAAATCTTTTTAATTAGTAGCCAACTAAAAAGAGAACACGATTTTTTAAAAAAGTATTCAGTAAATCCATACGTAATTTTTTTCTCCCTTTGTTAAAAAAAGTAGACTTCAAGGAAAAATAATTATTGTTTACATTTCTATTAGAACTTTAACATTATACATTCTTTTAAACATAAAAATCAGAGTTAAATTCACTAAGCAAACATCTTTAAAATTTATCAGCAATTCATGAGTTATTAACCGTGTAATTGATGTAGATTGGAAAACTTTTCGAGCTTGACTTATTAAATAAATAAAACACTTTTAAAAAAATATATGCTTGTCAGATTCAAAGATTTCCCCCATCCTTTTATGTATTCATTATTTATACTGCTGAATCAATATTGTAAGTTAATTTTTTTCCTACAAATTTCTTTCCCCAAATAAATTGCAGACTTAAGTATATTTTCGTGAAGAATATTAATTTTAAATTAGAATTTGTTAGATATTTTTCATGCTTGACAAACGTATGGAGTTTATTTTTTCAACTATCTAATTAGAGATGAAAGAAATGCGCTTTATTTTTAACTAACTGAATACCCGTTCTTCGAGGTGAATAAAAAATAATTAAAGTATCAATAAATCACAGTAGAGAAACACTATGAAATCATGCTCATAACAGAAAAGCACATAGCGACGCAATGAAAGAGCTTAATTGAAGAACCAGGTAAGTGACATTTTTAGGGGAATTAATGAATCACTGGTTTTGCTTTTTTTAAAATCTTAATACAACTAATCACATAAATTTTTAGTATACTAGTATAATTTTTTTATTTAGGAAGTAAGGTTTTATTTCTTAAGTAGTTAGGTTTTATTTAAAATTCGGAACAATAACGCGAAGAATCCCGTCTTCTATTAAATTGGTAATAAAATAGTTCGGTACAACTTTTTTTTTCATTCTGAAAATGTCACTTACCTGCTTCTTCCACTAAATTTTTCAATTAATACAACTAAAATAATTTAATTTTATTTATTTAATATTATTTGTTGCCATTTACGGTTGCTTTACGTTATTGAAGTACGTAAAACTTGTTTTTTGATCGAATAGTGGAGTAAGACGGGGTAGCTCAATTTTGTAGAAATTTCTTCTGTTCACTAGCGAACAAACTCTGAATTACCCTTTACTAGCTAAGAAGAAGGATCTGTCGCATTGGTTTGTTCTTGTTGATTAATTCATGGCATCTGTGTAGGTAAGTTCGTTTTGCTATGTTAATACTCTAATGTTCTTAGGTTTTTAAACTAGCCTTATTTATTGATCATTACAATTATAAAAATTATTTTCAGTTCGAATTATTTTACGTTTTTTAAAGATTCATACCCAAACGAACAATAACAATAACGATTTAGGTCAAGTAGTACTGTTCAGTTTCGTTTCGATAACCATTGCACTTGCTGTAAGACGGAGTACTACCAGCTCTTGTCCCCTATAGATGTGTGTCTATGATGGGCTCAAGAAAGCTGCAGTGCAGCGGAGGAAGAACATAATTGCAATTGCATGCAAGACTAAATAAGAGTTTCTCGGGCATCAGGGCAAAATATATTGCAGGCTCCTTTCTCAAAGCACTAAAAGCCTTATTTTCCTATTTTTCAGAATTTTTAATGACCCTTTGTAGAAAATTGTAGCTTTACAATTTTAATTTTATACAAAAAAAATTTAAAAAAATTATTATCACTGTATTTTTTGTAAAGAATTTTCGTCTTGCCCTCTGCTATCCTAGGCATCGGGACCATCGCCCTTCTTCCCTTGAGTACGGTCTTGGCTGCATCACATGTAAATTACATGCATAATTTTCTAAAACCATCATATAAAATAGAAATATCTGCTACTTTTTCACTGAAATTCCAGTATTTCTAAATTTCCAATACATTTAACAGGTATGCCCGGTTCTACCCCACAAGTGATGAATGATCATATAATTTGACTTTTTCTAAAAATAGAATCATTTATTAAAAAAAATAGTACATATCTGACTTAGCAGGAATATTGTGCAAAACTAAACAATGAATATCTTGATTAAATCTGACATTTTCTAAGTCGAACAATTTAGCTCCAACAATCCATCCAGTCCAGTCTCCCAATCTTACCCAACTTTCAACTATATTATTATGGGACAAAATGTTTAATATATATGTAACATAAAAAGCTTCTATT